>NW_023463379.1:13513-14198 GCF_013731165.1 Rhagoletis pomonella | reverse complement strand
CGCCAAGTGGACGATAACGAATCCCACATAAACATATACAAAAAAAATGCTCATAAAAGTATGTGTATATTTAAATGTTTTATTCATCTAGCATTATTCATTCATTCATATATTGCTGACTTAGTGAGAAAAGTTGTTAAGCATACTTCTTATGAAAACTCATATTTTGTTATAGAAAGCAGGAGATATTAATAATACATCGTTTCAAAAAAAGATTAGGATACTTGTTTTTCGCGTTTATATTCATTGAAAGACAAATTTATTAAATTCAAAAGAGTCACCGAATGTCTAACAAATTCAAAAATAATACGAAATCTTTTCATCTTTCACATATGAATGGAAAGGTCTGCTGATGTTGATGATGAGAACAAAAAAAATTTAATTTGAAATAAAATAAAGTTTTATAATTACTTATTTATTTTTATTTATTATTAGATATTTAATAATTTAATAAATTTTCTTAATATTATTACATTTTTTCAGCACATATCATAGAATTTTCATGATATTTACAAGTATTTATATTTATATTTTTAATATATAAATTCTTTAAATTTGGACAATTTAAATCATCTAAATTATATAAAATAATATCGTATCCGAATAAACGTTGAATCCATCTGATTTTCTCCAATCCCTTAGCATAGAATATATAATTTTTTCTTTTCATTAATGAATGGATATA
>NW_023463379.1:11303-13503 GCF_013731165.1 Rhagoletis pomonella | reverse complement strand
TGATGATTATGATATAACCAGTTATTAGTTGTTTTATCCCGTATCGTTAACTTGGATTCTTCAAAAGGAGGTTGAATAAGAAACGATTTTATATATGATATATATGTTATATACATGTTGATATGCTGACTTCTTTAGCAATAAATTTGCTATTAAAATAGACTCCCTGAACGTCTATAACCAACGTATATTCCTCTGACATTATATAGCTTAAACTTTTTTTTTAAATTCGTTTAAAAAATAGTCTTATGAGTTTCTATAAAGGTTTATAATATTTTTTTAGAATCTAATGAAATCCTATTTAAATAATTGCAAACATAAGTATGTATTAGAACCACCAATTTTATTAACTAATCGATCACTCTCCGCTGAGTAATGAAAACCAAATATCAAATTAATCTTTTTATATGTCATATGAATACGGCAAATCCATATTATAGTATTAAAAATTAAGAAATTTCCAAATCCATATAATGTTTATAACTTTTAATATCAATGAATGTGACATCTGAGCGTAGTGTGATATCATCTCCAGTAACAATTTCAATTTCACCGTTACTTAAAATTTTCTCGAATGCAACCTGGCGATACACAAAACAAGAAATATTCAGTTTACGTTGAAGGAAATCACTATCATATGTACAGCGAATTCATAGCATAATATTATCTTCATATTGAAGCTGAAAATGTCTATAAAAGGGTTGTGAGCTCTCAATTATTCCCGAAATATTTTTCTCTTTTTTTATTAGATCTTGCCTAAATGCTTCTATGGCTTCCTGTGTTGTGAAAAACTTTTTCGGATTAGATGTAGGCGCTTCTGATGTCGTTTCAGGAATAGATGTTTTATTTACACTGAACCAAAAATCCATCTCTAGATCAAAGAAAAACTTTCCTTACTTTAAAACTCTTACAACATATTACAAACATATTTAAATGTTTATATGAGCATTCAGAATGCTCATATAAACATACAAATATGCTCCACCCGTCGATAAGAATGTTCGAATCGGCATAAAGTGTGCTCCACCCGTATATAAGAATGCTCATTTAAACATACAAATATGCCCCACCCGTCGATAAGAATTTGCCTATATATGTATATACGTACGTACATATACATATGCTCCACTGTATAGTATGTTATAATAGATAAATTTTGGTTGATTATGGCTACGAAAGGTTTAACATGCTCTTTTTCAATACAACAACTATATATATTTTATAATTTTCCCAAATTGAAAAGATTAACATGTTCTTTTTCAATATACAACTATAAATATTTAATAATTTTCCCAATTCCGCTGCTAACATTTTTAATGAATAAATATCAAATACGTTTAATTTTATAATGATAGTATATACATACATATGTGTTTTATTGTTTTATTTGGAAATTTTTTTATTGAATTTATTAATCTCACATATGAGATTTTTTAAATCAATATTTTCCTTGGTTTCTTCATTATAATAGTTATTATATAAATTTATTAAGTTCACAACATTTTTATGTTGTCTTTCTATGAAAAAACAATTACATGTATCAGGTCCTGATTCAGTATCATTATTACTCCAAGGACAGATCGTAAAATGTTTTCCATATATAGATTTTATCCAAGACCCATTTTCCATCTGTTCCGTTAATATACATCCCTTTTGTATAATGTTTCTATGATGATGTAATATATATTTAAAATTCCTTTCTAGAAACCCTTTAATTTCATCACTTTTCATATTGAGTTTGATTGTAGTATCTAGTTTAACCGTATCTGTTTAATAGAACAGCCCTGTTTAGCAGTTAGCTGTTTAATAGAATAGCCCTGTTTAGCAGTTAGCTGTTTAATAGAACAGCCCTGTTTAGCAGTTATCTGTTTAATAGAACAGCTTTGTTAAGCAGTTAGCTGATTGATAGAATAGCATATATAGTTTATTATTTTTATAAGTGATCACTTTCAATATAAATTATATAAAAGCCGAGTAAATATCTAATGTTTCTTACATGCACTATTTTTGGTGAATTCTCATATCTAGAAATTTCATCTTTTTCCCCCATACATTTTCGACTCTGATACAATTTTTCATACAACTAATAATTATACAAAACCCCATTTAAAATACAGTTTATATTAAATTTATCAACTTACACAATTTTCATATAAGTACTAATTTTATTAACTCATATAAGTTCTAAATTTTCATGTAA
>NW_023463379.1:0-11203 GCF_013731165.1 Rhagoletis pomonella | reverse complement strand
AATGAATGGATATATTCAATAACAGTCATTAAAGTCGAATCACCCTCTTCCCATTTTAATCCATGATGATTATGATATAACCAGTTGTTAGTTGTTTTATCCCGTATCGTTAACTTGGATTCTTCAAAAGGAGGTTGAATAAGAAACGTTTTTATATATGATATATATGTTGATATGCTGACTTCTTTAGCAATAAATTTCCTATTAAAATAGACTCCCTGAACGTCTATAACCAACGTATATTCCTCTAACATTATATAGATTGAGCTTTTTTTTAAATTCGCTTAAAAAATAGTCTTATGAATTTCTATAAAAGTTTATATTATTTTTTTTTTAAGTCTATTCAAATCCTGTTTAAATAGTTGTGAACATAAGTATGTATTAGAACCACCAATTTTATTAACTAGTCGATCACTCTCCGCTGAGTAATGAAAACCAAATATCAAATTAATCTTTTTATATACTACATTTGTATTCTTTTTATATGTCATATGAATACGGCAAATCCATATTATAGTGTTAAAAGTTAAGAAATTTCCAAATCCATATAATGTTTATAACTTTTAATATCAATGAATGTGACATCTGAGCGTAGTGTGATATCATCTCCAGTAACAATTTCAATTTCACCGTTACTCAAAATTTTCTCGAATGCAACCTGGCGATACACAAAACAAGAAATATTCAGTTTACGTTGAAGGAAATCACTATCATATGTACAGCGAATTCATAGCATAATCTTATCTTCATATTGAAGCTGAAAATGTCTATAAAAGGGTTGTGAGCAGCGTTGCCGTTTTGCTTAAATTTAAGCAAAATTGCTTAAGTTTTTTCTGACTGTTAAAATGTTAAACTTTTCTTCGTTTTGCTAAATATTTTTATTTAAATGGTCAAAAAGGATAATTTTCCTCAAAAATTCATAGCCAGAAGAGTTACTACTTCAATAAATTTTTCAAATTTGTTTTAGGAAGACTGTCATCCAGATCCCACATACAGTTCCAGCAAATGTTGCTCTACGCAATTCCCGATCTGCGGTCGTCGCATTTTCAAATCTCCGAGTGTACTTCTGCCATGAAATCGCTTCTCATAAAAACCATTTGCCGTTCGGAGGCGACCTAGAACTTTAGGGCCCTTCATTTGCGTGACTAGTTCAACACGCACATTTTGGATAACATGATGCCTAACTCGTTTTTTGCATGCATTCAAAAAACTGGCGAAAGGGCAGACAACTATTATAGGAGTATGAGTTGAAAGCCTGAAAGAATGTGTAATAGTTTTCAAATTTAGCAACTGTTAGGCCCGATTTCAGATGGCCTACTTAAGTAGAGATTGTTGATTAATTTCCACTATTCCTTTTCAGATCATACATTTAGTCTGCACTTAAATGGCCAATTTTACTATTTAAATATGAGATATACAACCCTGTGTTTATACCAAACAACCAAGATTGATTGGTAGGTTGTTTAATCAATCCCACCAAATCCCACGTCAAACAATCAGCTGTTCAGCAGAAAATGTAAACAAACATGCAAATGCAACAACAATTTCAAGGAATAAGCAGCAGTGCTGCCAATTGTTTGGCATATTTAAACAAAGTTGATCTGAAACCCAACGAAAGCTAAATGGCATTTAAACAACAATCCACAATTAAACTTAAGTGCCGTTTAAATATTCATTTGGAATTGACCCTTAGACTATAACATCCTTATTTTTTACAACAAAACTCAGCCTTAGAGAGCCTTTACTTACTGACTTGATTACTTTTTATTTCTATAACCAATTTACCAAGCTCAGGAAGAAACAAACAGTAACTCAAGGCATTTTCGTTTTAATAAGACCCGATAAATAAGCCGCTTAATTTTAACGGAATTTGTTAAACTTTTTGAAAGATTTTGTTAAACTTTATTCTTCGGGCGCGGCAACACTGGTTGTGAGCTCACAATTATTCCCGAAATATTTTTCTCTTTTTGTAATAGATCTTGCCTAAATGCTTCTATGGCTTCCTGTGTTGTGAAAAACTTTTTCGGATTAGATGTAGGCGCTTCTGATGTCGTTTCAGGAATAGATGTTTTATTTACACTGAACCAAAAATCCATCTCTAGATCAAAGAAAAACTTTCCTTACTTTAAAATCGAAAACTCTTCCTCATTATATTAATTTTTTTATTTTAATTGTTTATTAGTAAATGTGGTTTTTCCCGTACCACACGGGGTTTTAATTTAAAATATTGATGGCCGTAATATACTATAAGATATTTTTATCCTATCCAGTAGTACTCTACTTCAGAATGCTCATATAAACATTTAAATATGTTTGCTCCACCCGTCGATAAGAATGTTCGAATCGGCATAAAGTGTGCTCCACCCGTATATAAGAATGCTCATTTAAACATACAAATATGCTCCACCCGTCGATAAGAATTTGCCTATATATGTATATACGTACGTACATATACATATGCTCCACTGTATAGTATGTTATAATAGATAATTTTTTGTTGATTATGGCTACGAAAGGTTTAACATGCTCTTTTTCAATACAACAACTATATATATTTTATAATTTTCCCAAATTGAAAAGAGTAACATGTTCTTTTTCAATATACAACTATAAATATTTAATAATTTTCCCAATTCCGCTGCTAACATTTTTAATGAATAAATATCAAATACGTTTAATTTTATAATAATAGTATATACATACATATGTGTTTTATTGTTTTATTTGGACATTTTTTTATTGAATTTATTAATCTCACATATGATATTTTTTAAATCAATATTTTCCTTGGTTTCTTCATTATAATAGTTATTATATAAATTTATTAAGTTCACAACATTTTTATGTTGTCTTTCTATAAAAAAACAATTACATGTATCAGGTCCTGATTCAGTATCATTATTACTCCAAGGACAGATCGTAAAATGTTTTCCATATATAGATTTTATCCAAGACCCATTTTCCATCTGTTCCGTTAATATACATCCATTTTGTATAATGTTTCTATGATGATCTAATATATATTTAAAATTCCTTTCTAGAAATCCTTTAATTTCATCACTTTTCATATTGAGTTTGATTGTAGTATCTAGTTTAACCGTTATCTGTTTAATAGAACAGCCCTGTTTAGCAGTTAGCTGTTTAATAGAATAGCCCTGTTTAGCAGTTAGCTGTTTAATAGAACAGCACTGTTTAGCAGTTATCTGTTTAATAGAACAGCCTTGTTAAGCAGTTAGCTGATTAATATAATAGTATATATAGTTTATTATTTTTATAAGTGATCACTTTCAATATAAATTATATAAAAGCCGAGTAAATATCTAATGTTTCTTACATGTACTATTTTTGGTGAATTCTCATATCTAGAAATTTCATCTTTTTTCCCCATACATTTTCGACTCTGATACAATTTTTCATACAACTAATAATTTCAAAAAACCCCATTTAAAATACAGTTTGTATTAAATTTATCAACTTATACAATTTTCATTATTTTTCATATAAGTACTAATTTTATTAACTCATATAAGTTCCAAATTTTCATGTAATAATCTTATTACCTCATACAAGTCATAATTTTTCATACAATAAGTAACTGTATATTAATTCCCATAAGTTCTTAATTTTCATAGATTTTCTCAATGTGCAAAAAAGTCAAGTAAATATCTAATGTTTCTTGCATGCATTATTTCGATGAAACTAAAATCAAGCATTTTTTTAGCATTTAAGCATTTTTTTATATATTTATGTGGGCTCGTTATCGTCCAGTTGGCATTAATATACTTGAAGTATCAAGAGCGTTTTCTTGATTAAATAAAAAATTGCGGGGGTGAATAATCGCAAATAAAACACGCGTGTTGTCTCGCTGTTCAACTACACAGCCCAAAACTTTATTTTTCTCTCCATCAGTTTGCGAAAAAAAGGGCAAAAGAAGAAATCACAATGACAGGTAGCGGGAGTACACGTATAAGAGCAAAATATTAAACCTTAAGTTAACAATGCTTTTTCAGCAAGAGCTAGATATACATATAACCTTAACCCTTATAAATGTAAGTTAGAGAATGTTGATATGACCTAAATAATGTGCATCTGACCCAACATCCCGGCCCCGTTGAAAGTACGTAGAACTTTCAAGTAACTGGTAATAGCGCTATCTTATGTATGGGGCGGCGGATAACTCCCTTTGTAGTGCGAACATCAGCCACGCGCACTCGATCGTCCTCTCCACGTATGACTCTTTCGATACGACCTAGCATCCAACACTGCGGTGGTAAATTGTCGTCATGCACGATAACCATCGCTCCCACACACACATTTGGGGATGGCTTGGTCCAGTTACTACGCACCTGCAGCTCATTGATATACTCCAGCGACCATCGACGCCAAAGTTGTTGTTTGATCGCGCCCACTTTTCGCCATCGTTCTAACTTACCCAGCTCTGTGACGGGTGTCTCGGGCAATGCACGTAATGAGTCGCCAATGAGGAAGTGGCCCGGGGTGAGTGCGGCTAGGTCATTCGGGTCTGAAGAGAGTGGTGACAAAGGGCGAGAATTCAGAATCGCCTCCACCTCAGCTGTGACAGTTGTAAGCTCCTCGAATGTTAAACGAGCGTTCATAAGAGTGCGGTTGATTAGTCCCTTGACGCTCTTAACTGCAGCCTCCCACAAGCCGCCGAAATGGGGGGCTCTGGGAGGGATGAAATGGAAGTTGATGAACTCACGTACACAAAATTTGTTGATCGATTTGATTGTGTCATCCTTAAACAAAAATTGCTTGAGGGCCTCTAATTGGTTGCTGGCTCCAACGAAATTGGTAGCATTATCGCAGAAGATATCGGACGGTAGTCCACGCCTGGCTACCAACCGTTTCAGGGCGGCGATAAATGCATCGGACGACAAGTCTGACACAACTTCAACGTGCACTGCCTTCGTCGCGAAGCACACGAAAATTGCGATATAGCTTTTGTAGGGAACCTTGCCTCGAAGGCGTAGGTACGTATTGACTGGACCGCAGAAATCCACTCCGCATCTTGCAAATGGTCTTGATGGGGTAAGTCGTTCGACGGGAAGCTGACCCATTATCTGCCCTTCCAGCTTTGGCCGATAACGAACGCAGTGCACGCAAGATCGGACGACACGGCGAGCTAAATCCCGTGCATTGATGATCCAAAATCGTAGGCGTATGAGTGCAACTAATGCCTTTGGACCCGCATGGTAATTTTGGCGATGAACGAACTGCACGTACTGGCGGACAAAGTCATCCTTGCCTGGAAGTAGTATCGGGTGCTTCTGTGTATACAGAATATTTGCCATCTCCAATCGACCTCCAACTTTCATCAGCATGAACCCGTCAGTTATCTGCAAAAAGGGATTTAAAGATTTAAGATTACTACAGACCTGTTGGCCTTTGCGAAGTGCTTTGATGTCATCGGAATAGTGCCTTATTTGCAGGTTCCAAATGATGCAATGCAAAGCATGTAACAGCTCTTGTGGTGACGGCGACAATGTATCGAACGAACCCAATTTTCTACTTAAGTTGCTGAACCTAAACATCCAGGCTACGATTTGCAAGCATCGGCTGTGCGAGCTAATTTTATACACTGCTTCGAGTAGGTCGTTAGTGGCATTAACAGTAGCGAAAGCCGATTTACGTTTCTCTAAGTTCACTATATCTTGATCAATATCACCTCGATGGTGCGTCGGCCACTCGTCTTGGTGGCGTTGCAGGTATGCCGGCCCTTCGAACCATATGGACTGCTGCAGCTCACTCACTGAGCACCCCCTGGAAAGCAGATCAGCTGGATTATAGTGCGTTGAAACGTATTTCCATTCGCAACAAGATGTTTTTTGTTGTATTTCAGAAATACGATTTCCTACGAACGTAGATAGTGTGGCGGAATGCTGTTGAATCCAGTGTAGAACGATTTGTGAATCGCTCCACAGATACGTTGTATATTGGGTATCGCCGAAATTCGCCTTTATTTTAGCGTAAAGTTGTGACAGCAAATGAGCACCGCATAATTCCAATTTGGGCAATGACAGTTTCCTCGTTGGGGCGACTCTCGACTTGGATGTAATCAACGTGACCTTGACTTCACCGCTAGGGTCAACTGTGCGTGCATATATACAGCATCCATAAGCCCTAGTTGAGGCATCACAGAAGCCGTGCAACTGAAGGCTCTGAACGCTGGGTTGAAGGCAATAGCGCGGTATAGTTAGCGATTCCAACGATGAAAGCGATGAGAGGAACGATGTCCATGCGGTGTGAATGTTGTGCGGAACTGACTCATCCCACTGTAATTTTAGCAACCAAAGCTCTTGTATAAGTATTTTTGCAAGTATGATGATAGGTGACACCAAGCCCAACGGGTCAAAGAGAGACGAAGCAATTGATAGTATAGACCGCTTCGTGACAGCATGTGATGTGCGCTTGAGTACAAATGCAAACATAAAGACGTCTTCTCGTTGATCCCACCTTAAGCCCAGAGTGCTGGTTACTGAATCGTCTTCTAAGTTAAGATCTTTAATCGTACAGTCATTAACAAACTCGCTATAGTTCGAGTGCCATTTCGCTAGCTCAAATCTACCACGACGAAGTATCTCAATTACCTCCGTTTTGATTTGATGAAGGCATTCCAACGTGTTAGCTCCACAAATGAAATCATCAACGTAGAACGATGATTTTATAGCCTCGGCTCCTACCTTGAACTCGTCCATGCATTGCTCAGCTAAGTATTGCATGCTACGTATAGCGAGATATGGCGCGGTAGCAGTCCCATAAGTGACTGTATTCAGTTCAAATGTGCGTAATGGTTGATCGGATGTACTTCTCCAAAGTATATATTGAAACTTGCGATCATGGGGGTCGACAAGAATCTGTCTGAACATCTTGACGACATCGGCGGTAATTGCATAACGATATGTACGGAAGCGTAGAAGTAACGTGTACAAGTCGGGCTGTATGGTCGGTCCGACCATTAGTAAATCGTTCAGAGACCTTTGTGTCGTTGTCTGACAAGAGGCATCGAAAACCACTCTTAACTTCGTAGTGGTACTGTTCGGCTTGAGTACGCAGTGGTGCGGTATGTAAAAATGTGGGACATCCAACTTCGGTGTTGTCACCAAGCTCATATGGCCCAACTGTTCGTACTCTAACATAAAATCTGCGTATTGCCTTTTCACATCTGATGTGCGGCTCAAGCGGCGCTCAAGAGCTTCAAAACGTTTACGGGCAATTTCATACGAGTGACCTAACAAACCAGGATCATCTTTGAATGGGAGGCGAACTACCACTCGGCCATCAGGTTGTCGGCGAACGGTGTTTTTGAAAGCCTCTTCACAACTGCGCTGCTCTGGAGTGTAAATGTCAACAGAAGTGTTAACCTCTTCAATGCGCCACAGGCGTTCTATGTTGTTGTTGATGACTTCGTCCATGGAAATCGAGTAACTGTGTGATGTGGTGGAGCCGGTTTGGCAACGGCCCGAAACTACCCATCCAAGGAGCGTCTTCTGCAACACTGGCATATTTACACCAAGCCTGACTTGGCCAATGGATAAGATGTCGAAAAATGCTTCTGTCCCTAACAGCAAATCAATAGGATGAGCTTTGTTGAACCCTTCGTCAGCCAACGGAGTATTTTGAGGCAGCTTCCATGATGAGATATCAATTTCTGTGTCTGGATGATATGCAATATTCGAAGTAACACAGAAATCTAGCGGTAGTTCGAATTCTCCAAAACGTGACTTGATTGTTGTAGACGTTCGATGTTTTATCTGAGTCTGGGATTCTCCAATGCTGCGAATTTCCATATGGCTTCGTTTGCGAGGTAATCGGAGAGCCTGTGCGAATTGATCCGATACGAAATTGACTTGTGAACAAGAGTCTAGGAGCGCACGACCAATTTTATAACAGCCTGACGCATCCTTGACCAGAACCAAAGCTGTGGCTAAAATTATTCGATTCAAGCCGGTGTGAGTGTGAACAGCTGCTTCTGAGTTCTTCTGTGGTACTTCAGGGAGTTGCGGAGTTGACTGCGGTGAAGACGAAGACATACCAGCTGAATCACGATGCAATAGTGTATGATGGGAGCGAGAACACGATCGACACCTGTGTGTGGATGGGCATTTCGCAGCCTGATGACCCTTGCCCAAGCAATTGAGACAAAGTCCCAGTCGCTTAGTGATGTCGTAACGCTGATTGAGTGTAGCACCAACGATTTGAGGACACCTGTAAGTTCTGTGCTCCGTGCTAGCGCATGAATGACACGTTTGCGATGTGCAGTTGAAAGTCAACCCTTGGCGCTGGTGTTTTTGGTTTCGTGGCTTACCAATAGCTTGCTGACTCGCGCTACTATCGGTACCGGGCTTACTTATTGACTCCAAGAATTGGCAATGTCGTTCGACAACCGAGACGCAGGATGTCCATGTAGGAAGATCGCTGAAGTTCAAATGCTCATTCCATTTCTTTTTGGTGTCTTGATCCACCCTTTCCATAACGATGGAGATGAGCATAGCCTCAGCAATTTGCGATGCATTACCCAGTGACAACAATGAATTGTACAAGGCTGATGAGTTGTCGATCAGGCTACGAAGCTGTTTCGCATTTGACCTTGAAACACTAGGTAAAGTAAAAAGCGAATTTATGTTGTCCAAGAATACGAGCGTTGGATTATCGTAGCGGGCCTTGAGGCGTTCCAGCGCCTTTGAATAATTTTCCGAAGTGATTTGAAAAGCCTTGACAGTTTCTAAGGCCGGGCCACGTAAGCAATTGATTAGTTGATTGAACTTTTCGATGGATGACAAAGTAGACTGCTTATCAACCACTAACTTAAACGATGTTATAAAGTTTTTATAGTCGGAGTATTTTCCATCAAAAACTGGTAGCGACAGACGTGGCAGCTTCATAGAAGTTGAGTGAGAAGCGCAATGAACTGAGTCAGCAACAGTCAAATTGTGGGCATCTGAACCTAGCTGCTCATTAATGCACACCTTGATAGCGACGTACGTATCTTCTATTTCTCCTCTGGTCTCACGCTCTGCTTCGTCTGGATCCAGCTGCTCAATTTCGGTCTGAACTGTCATAACTTGCTTAAAGTAGGCCTCTAATATAGCCAAACGACAATTCAATTCAGCGGATGAAATTGCAAGTTTTGTGTCGACAGAATTGCGAATGCGCGATATGTTTCGACGCAGATTAGCGCGCTGCTGTTTAAGTTGCTCCAAATTGGGCATGGTTCTGAGATAGCAAATCTATTGCCCGCTTCTCAGATTTATGGGCTGTACAAAATTTAGCTCTAAGTATATTTTGTTTGGCGGGACCTTTTGCGAGCCCAATTCTACTATAGCGGCTTGGCTTTGAAATACCGCCAACAATAACAACAACGCTTGCAAGAGAAGTAGTGTGAGACTACCTTGTATGTACTGTATGTGCTCGCAATAGCAAATAACGTTGCCTTGCAAGGTGACCTGATATGAAAGAACCGCTAACAACAACGCTCCTGTAGCGAAATAGTTAGCAACTACAAAGCTCCTATAGCAATGTGTTTGAAACGGGATTGCGCGGGATTGAGACTCCGGCAGCCTTACTATGTCGAAAGATGTATGCTTTCGGTGTACCAGGTACCGATGGATACACAAGCTTCCTTATGCACAGTGCGGCCTGCGTTTTTGGATCAGCAGCCCAAAATGTCGAAAATATATTTGTTACGGTAGGAAACTCCTTTGATGCCGTGAATGTTGAGCTACGTTTTAGAAACGGTAGCCGAGAATGCTAAGTTGACTTTTCGCGAAAGTGCGAGATTTCACGATATTTTATCTTTAAATTATCACAGGCCCCACGTTGGGCGCCAAAATGAAGTATCAAGAGCGTTTTCTTGATTAAATAAAAAATTGCGGGGGTGAATAATCGCAAATAAAACACGCGTGTTGTCTCGCTGTTCAACTACACAGCCCAAAACTTTATTTTTTCTCTCCATCAGTTTGCGAAAAAAAGGGCAAAAGAAGAAATCACAATGACAGGTAGCGGGAGTACACGTATAAGAGCAAAATATTAAACCTTAAGTTAACAATGCTTTTTCAGCAAGAGCTAGATATACATATAACCTTAACCCTTATAAATGTAAGTTAGAGAATGTTGATATGACCTAAATAATGTGCATCTGACCCAACAATACTTATTAGACAAACAATGATGATGAAATCAAGATCAAGGTTATTCTTATATTAATAAAAAAGATGAATATGCTAATATATTAGTGTTTTAAAAATCACACCACACCTTGGGGCTTACCAGAGAAATTAAATATATACATATGTATAGCATAGAATTTTTTGTTTGGCTATTTTTAAATTATTTTTAAATTGTCATTGATTTATTAAATGTGATTGAAGTTTAGAAAGCCAGCTAATTTTTGAATTCTTATGCTTATTAGATAAATGAAAATGTAGTATATAAACGTATCTCTTTATTGAGATGAGTTCTCATTTATCAAAGAAATTTGCTGTGAATAAGGTCCATTTTTGCTTAAGTTTTTAAGTAAACTATATAAACATATATAAATTAAACAAAGGACGAAGGTAAGCTTTTACAAAAAAGATCTAATAATAATAGAAAAAATGTTTTCTAATTTTAAAATATGTATGCATATACAGACATGTTCTGTAAATCGAACGATTTTGAAATCAATATGATTTGCTAAAATTGATCGTTATTTCTGATGAAAAGATTGAATATTATTTATATAAAAAAATATATAATAGAACCATCAGCGATGTTATATCACCGGTATCAGTACCAAATTATGATTTTTATGATTAAAAATCCATAAAAATATTTCCAAAATCTTATCGATTTCAAATCGAACGAATCAATCAATCGAAAGAACATACCTGATATTCCATTTTTTATATACGTTTATAGACTGAATTTTATACAAATGGAGAACCTATGGAATGTAATATCTACTGAAGATGTGGAATCGCGTGGCCTACAGGTGTTTTGTGATGAAATACCTAAAAATCCTCTTCCTGAAGTAGAGTACTACTGGACAGGAAAAAAATATCTTATAGTATATTATGGCCATCAATATTTTAAATTAAAACCCCGTGTGGTACGGGAAAAACCACATTTACTAATAAACAATTAAAATAAAAAAAATAAATATAATGAGGAAGAGTTTTCGATTTTAAAGTAAGGAAAGTTTTTC
>NW_023463378.1:0-14203 GCF_013731165.1 Rhagoletis pomonella | reverse complement strand
AAGGAGGTGAGAAGAAAGGGGAAGAGTGCAGATACCTCTCATTTAAAGAACCACGAACTTGAATTCAATAAAAGTTGACGCGTCTGGAAGCAAATAGAAAACACAAAAGAGAATGCGAAAAAAATGCTTTCAAGACTTATCTGATTATCAACTCTTCCCGATATAAATTGGGCTTTAAAGAACTGACATTTTTTACTATCGTTAGGATTGCATGTGGCGGGACTTAAACACGCGAGCTCGGTATTTTAAGTCAACACCTCAATCTCTACGTGTAAAAATAGTAGATTGGCGCTTACAAAATATGTTAGCGTTTAACCGAGCTTCTCCGATTTGTTGCGTGCGCCTTGATGTTGTGCCACAAAGGGCGTTTTTATGAGAAGCTGTTTTTCATGGCAGAAATCCGAGCTCTAATCACTTTTTCAGATATTTATTTTTTTGGATTTTGGTATCGATATTTGCGATATCGAGTCTTTTTATTCCGATATTATTGGGTACCCGATATTTTTCCAGCGATACTTTAAATGAGTACCATATCGATACTTTCGGTTCGATATCGTGTCCCTAACTCCACATATGAAAAAAAATCTTTGGTGTATTATACTCAATATTAAAAATATTTTTCCCCAATACCAAATAGGCTTAATCTATCATTCTCCTAGCTCAAGTGATACACTTAAACGATATTTTAAACAATAATTGCCTAACACATGATAATGTTGTTTTCATTGGTGATTTCAATATAAATCTTTACAAAATTACAACATACAGTAGGCAGTTAGTGGACTTATTTCAGTCATTCGGAATGGACCAAAAAATTGATTTTTATACGCGAAAAGGGGATAACTCAGAAACAATGATAGATTTACCAACAGCCAATATGTTTCTTGTAAAAGACTGGATGACCATCGGGTTACGGATCACGAAACTATCTACTTTAAAATCAAGTTGGAAAGAATGTTTCAAATGAGAGCTAGGAAAATGATAACTTCTTGGGAATATTACACTAGTGATTGCCTTGTTGACCAATTGGGGCAATCTAATTATAACCATTTTGAGAATTTAAGTATCGATAATAAGGTTGCATTATTGAATAATACATTATCAAATGCTGTGAGCATTTTGACATATTCGAAGGAAATCAGTGTTAGACTGATGAACAAGTGGTATGATTTCGAACTGGCAAACCTAAACAAGCATAAGTTAAATCTCTACAATATCGCTCTACAGTCGGGGGATTGGAACGAATATAATATTACCCGTCGTAAATACAAACGACTAATAAAGGTTAAAAGGGCTAAATACATGGAACACAAAATAGCATGTAATGCAGGAGATAGCAAGGCGATGTGGAAACACTTGAAAAATTGCATATCTATGTCTAAAGATAGTAGTGTCATTAATAAAATAGTAATAAAAGGCCAACTTTTCACACATGAAAGTGAAATAGCACATTCACTGAATAACTACTTCATTGATAGTGTGATGGAAATCAGCTTAAATATTGATCCTAGTAATCGTGAAATAATGTCTATTGGTAATGAAGACATTAGCTTTAAATTCCAAAGCGTATCAACGAATGACATCCTAGATATAGTTAAAAAATTCAAAAATAAGGTTGGTGGTAAGACTCTAAGACTTAAAGACTCTATAACTTATACTGGGTATTTTCACTCAAATTGTTAACGAAATTCTAAAGAAAGGTATAGTCCCAAATCATTGGAAAACTTCCATTGTCGACCAGTGGGAAAAACAAAAAATACCATTAAAGCTGACGAGATTAGACCTATAAACACATTGCCCTGTGATGAAAAGATACTTCACACAGTGGTTAAAAATCAACTTGTACAATATTTGGAAAATAATAAGATTATTATACCACAACAATCAGGTTTCCGTAAAAGGCATTCCTGTGAAAGCGCTTTGAACCTGGTCATTGCTAACTGGAAAGAAGACCTGAGCAGGTATTAACATATAATAGCTGTAATTCTTAGACTTAAAACGTGCCTTTGAGACGATCGGCCAAAAACTGTTACAAAAAAAGTTATTCAATATAGGCGTAAATGGTATCGAACTAAAGTGGTTTGAAAACTTCATTACGAATCGATATCAAAGAACTGATAAAAGAAGTGTATCTGTCGGACTTCCTCAAGGATCTGTGCTAGCTCCAATTTTGTTCAATATATGTATATATTAATGACATTGGCCCGTAGTCATAGTCAAAATAAAGTCGACTTTAAAGTTAGTTGCAGCTTTTTTGACAGATATCCCATTGAAAATTATGTCAAAAAGCTGCAACTAACTTTAAAGTCGACTTTATTTTGACAATGACTACGGGCCATTATTAATTGCATAAAGTATTGCGATATTAAGTTATTTGCTGTTGATATGTTGCTTATGCTAAGTGGAAAAAATATAGCTGAAATAGCCTCTAAATTGCAAGATGACTTAAATAAAGTATACGATTGGTTATGTTTGAACAGACTTAAATTGAAGGTCAATAAAACTAAGTTTATGGTGATATCAAGGCGAAATTTTGAGAACAGTCAGTTGCTAACTCTAAAGGCCCGTTCAAATAGAACTTTGGCGTTGCGCTGGCGTCGCTTCAACAGCTGACTATGAATACATGAATTCAAAAGCAGCCGTCCACATAGCCAAAATTCGGCAACGCTCACCCTAACACAAAGCAAAATGATGGCCAACTCTCAACTTTTCGCGTGCGTCGCTCGTCAGCTGTTGCAAATAAATGAAATTATGTGAAATATTTTTCCTTTTTAATCAAGTGCGGGCAAGAAATATAGTTTTTAATGCAATTATTTATATGAAATAATAATTTATCTGTCGTTTGTATGTTAATTTAGTGGCCCAAGCGTTCGCTCCCAAGCGTTCATTGTAGCAAGCATACTTTTAACGTGCGTTCTGTCAAATCAACGCCAACGCGAAAGTTCTATGTGGACCGGCCTTAAATATAAACAACGAAGCACTGGAAAAATTTAATACGAACACATTGATTATACTGTAGGCAAGATCGCAAAAAAATTATACTTTACGCAGAGAACCTGTAGAAGGTATAAGACGTTGGTATATAGATCTATAATCGAACCTCATTTTATTTATTGTCCAACTATTTTTTTCATAATGAGAGATAGTCAAATTTATAAATTGCAATAGCAACAGAACAGAGCCATGCGATTCATCCTTAGAAAACGTTCTGACACACCTATCAGAGACATTTTGGTCGAATTAAATTGGCTGAGTGTTAAACAAAAACTTTTTTACTACACAATGAAATTTATTAGGAACATTATAGATGGCAACTTGCCTGATTACTTAAAAAGCAACATAAAGTATGTCAATAATGTACACTCCAAAAATACTGCAAATAAAAATGATTTCAATCTACCTGCTTATAAAACGGAAGCAGATAAATGTAACTTGTATTATAAAGGATTAAGATGCTTTAGTGAATTACTAAATGATGTTAAATCAAGCAATATGAATGAATTTGAACAAAAATTGTATAATTATTGTAGGATCCTTCCTATTTAGTGATGCATGGGCAATCTTCCAGACTATCAATCGCAATGCATCCGAAAAGCACGCATCCGAAAAGCAGCCGAGGCTCATCACAAAACGCATCACTAGATCAAATCTGTGAATCGCTGTATAGATCAGTGTTGCCAAACATGGGCTTTTCCTACCAAAACTGTTAGTTTTTTTTTCATTTAGTAGGTTGGTATGCTTGTTTGGATTTTGGTAGGTTTCGGGACAATGAGTAATAGTTATTTGCGAAAAATAGAAAATATGTACGTATCTCCAAATATTTTAGCAACCTTTTTACACAAATATTTCACCGGCGCGTTCGTATAATGGCGGCCACAAACATGTAAATATACCTGATTCCTAAGTACAAACGTATTATTTATTATTGCCAATATGCAATACGGACATCCATATATCGTGACCTAAGGGTGAAAAGGTGCCAAGTCCATTTTCAGAAATTTTTCAGGAGAGACGAGAAATCGATGTAGTTTCGTATTACCTGTCATTCTGCATCAAAAACTAAACTTAAAAAAAATGGACTTGGCACCTTTCATCTTTAGGTAGCGATATAATTTATGGCGTACTTGGACCAAGATTCCAGAGAAGTCTGCCAATGGGCTCGTACTCAACTATATTTCAGGCGGAAGTCTTCCCAATCGAAGTCTGTGTTCGCGAATGTCATCGTAGAAGGAAAATGAGGCCAGAATAACTATTATGTCGGACATTCAGGCAGCGTTAGAGGCCTTAGAGTCTTTTAAAACGGCATCATGTAAACTCTTGAACCACCTGCGAGCCCACAATAGCGTCACGCATGAAGGGTTTGAAGGTAACGAAAGGGCTGACTGTCTCGCAAAGCGTGAAGCCCAAATGCGTTTGCATGGTCCCTAGCCTTTCTGTGGTACTTCTAAAGGATACACTGCAGACCTACTTAGAAGGTTGCTGGGAATAATCTCAAATTGCTGCCTACTGGCGGAAGTCAAAGGGAATAAGACAATAAGACAGCAGGAACTCCGAAAGACACCTTGAACTTAGAGCTTTTACTGGCAACCTGACAGCACACTGCAAGTTAACGTACGGTTTTAATTAAATGGGTCTTTCTGTGAGGTACTATAGGGTTTGGCGGCTGGTAAAAGAAATTCCAGAGTATATTCTATGTGCCTGTCCACGAAGCATGAATCGTAGACTGATACACCTTGGAGAACGATTGCCTTCTCCATCTAAAATTTGGAACATGGCCGCATCCAAAGTGCTGAGCTTTTTAAATAGCCTAAGGTTGGAGTGATTACAATTTTGATTTAGCACAATATACCTTCTTAGGTCGCAGCGCGGGTATCTTCGACGTAATAATAATAATATCGTCACTAGACACGAATAAACAGCTCGGGAAAACTCTTTGGGGAGTTCTGGGGAATACTGTTGCACTCGAAAATATAGTTGACCGCGGACATAAGTTTATGGGTCTTTCTTCGCTGTCAAAGAGGTTAACGCGGCTTTATTTGCCGTCACCTATGTTAAGAGTCTTTCTTCGCCGAAATTTTTTTACGCCTCTTTTTTCGCTATCAACTTTTGAGCTCGCGTCTTTATTCTAGTGACGATATGTATGTATGTGTAAAGAGACATATGTACATATGGATAAGTCTGTGCAGTAAAATGGATCATTATACGCATTTAATTTGTTTTTATTAATCTAGTTGTGTTTTAGTTTTACTAGTTTATGTTAATTATGTTATGTTATAAATTTGACATTGAAAACAAATATTAAAACTCAAAAAAATGTTTGCTAGGTTTTGGTTGGTTATGGTAGGAAAGTTTGGTAGGAA
Organism: Rhagoletis pomonella; assembly: GCF_013731165.1. Taxonomy (NCBI): domain Eukaryota; kingdom Metazoa; phylum Arthropoda; class Insecta; order Diptera; family Tephritidae; genus Rhagoletis; species Rhagoletis pomonella. The sequence continues at coordinate 8,843 of NW_023463378.1, read as the reverse complement.
AAAAATTTGTCTGTGGCAACGCTGGTATAGATGCTTGCATAAGCGGTGGCTCAACCGCAGCCAAATAGTGCAATCATTGTAATGATTTGTTTTGGAAGTATGCCTCATTGTTTTTCACTGCTGTTGGTGTCCATATAAATGGCCTATACTTTATAATTTGTCTAGGCTTTAAATTATAGATCCTAAATATACATAAATATGTATATGCATATAAGTTTAAGCTAGGCTTAATTAAGCTGAAAGAATTAAATAAATCTTATATATAAAAATAAGTGCACGTTTTTGGTGTGACCTCATAACTTGAGAACGACTTCCCCGAATGCAACCAAATTTATGCGGCATATTCGGGCTATCATGCAGATGGTTTTCCTGAAGTTTGCTTGAATTCGGAAAAGGGGGGCGTGGCGCCTCTATTTTATATATAAAAATTAGTGAGTTAGCTTATAACTTGAGAACGGCTTCACCGAATTCAACGAAATTTATATAGCTTATTCGGGCCATGTTGTGTTGTAGGTTCAATAAAAACGTCTTTGTTCACTGATGCTTACAAGTCTAGATCTTTATTAGTAATGTTCGCCTAGAGATGACAGTCGCAATCGTACGCATACATACATGCATAGGGTTGCCAACGCTAGGCTAATACAGTCATCACATCTCCCTTCTTTGAGGAACTTAAATTCTACTACATGTTTTGTTTCAATAATCTATTCATTACTTTACAAAATCATTTGGGTCATCATTAGATCATTTAACATCAAAGTTTAGATAATCATTACATTGTTTAATATAATAATTTAGATAATCATTACATTGTTTGATATAATAATTCAGATAATCATTACATTGTTTAATATAATAATTCAGATTATCATAAAATTGTTTAATATGATTATTCAGATAATCATAACATTGTTTAATGTAATAATTTAGATAATCAATTAATTATTTCACATAATCTTTTAGGTAATCGGGTCGTTTAATCTCCCTACCCGCCCGTGTTCGCGTATCTGTGCTAGGAGCCGGTTCTGTCGATACATTTACTTTTCTAGCAGGCGAGCTAGCTCCTGTGTCTCTATCTGGAGGATCGCTTGCTTCAAATTGGGCCCTTTCGCTGTTAAAATCATTTACATTGGTATTTTGACCCTCATATAGTTCATCGTTTTTCCGATTGTCATCATAAGTCGGACCAGTCTATCTTATTTCCACTAGACAACTCCACCTCATACGATCTAGGTCTGTCGCAGATCTTAGTTATTCTAGCAGGAACTAACGGTTTATTCAAGTCTTTCCTTACGTAAACTTTGTCATTTATATTCAAAGGTCTTAAATTGTGGGCACTTCTATCATAATAGTCTTTTTGCCTAAGTTGTTTACTAATTAATTTCTCTTTAAATTCTCTATTCTGTCTTTCTCTTTCATAATTTATTTTATTAGGTAAAATTCCTCTGATTTTCCTACCGAACATGATTTCATTGGGAGACTTTAATCCCTCGCCTATCGGTGTATTTCTGTATTCTAACATTGCCAGATTTGGATCTTTACCTGGATCGTCATCCAGTTTGTTAAACATTCTTTTGATGGTGCCTATGTGCCTTTCAACCATTCCGTTTGATTGAGAATACTTTGCACTGGACGTTTTCCAGGTGAAGTTCCAATCTTTGGCAAACTTTAAGATTTCCACGCTGTTCAGTTGGGTGCCAGGATCTGAATATACAATGTACGGAATGCCATGTCTAGCAAATTGTGATTTTAATACGGCTAACACCGAACTACTAGACATGTCTCGCAATTTAGCAACTTCTACATACTTGCTGAAATAATCCACTATTAGCAAAAATTCTGAACAATGATAGTAAAATAAGTCTACACCTAACGTTTGCCATGGTCCATCCGGGACCTCCCTATTTATTAGAGTCTCTTTAACGTTAGCTTTTCTATATTTAGTGCAAATTGCGCAATTATCTACCATGTCTTCGATTTCTTTGCTCATGAAAGGCCAAAACAAAATTTCTCGAGCTCGTATTTACATTTTTCTTTTCCAAGATGATTAAAATGTATTAATTTTAACATTTCTTTTCTTAGGTTTTTAGGGACTACTATTCTGCTACCTTTGAATATTATGCCATCTATGATACTTAATTCATTTGAGTAGTTATAATATGGTTTTACAATGCTGTGAACCTGCCTCTTATTAGTGGGCCAACCTAGCCTTATGTTTTCCATTAACATTTGCATTTCACCGTCCGACTCTGTTTCTTTAACAAACTGATCTTTTTTATCTAGCGATATGGGAAAGGATTCCATAACTAAGCAAACTTGTGTTTCAATTTCTTTTTCTAGATCCAATTTTTCGTGGATACAGTAGGCTCTGGATAACGCATCTGCTAAGAACAACTCTTTACCAGGCTTGTATTTAACTGTGATGTTGTATCTTTGTAGTCTGAGCCTTATGCTTTGTAATCTTGCCGGACAGTCATTTATACACTTTTTAAATATTGCCTCTAGTGGCTTGTGATCTGTCTCAACTAAAATATCCTTGCCGTATATCTGTTGATCAAATTTTATGCAGCCAAACGCTATGGCAAGGGCTTCCTTTTCAATTTGAGCATACCTTTGCTCTGTTTGAGTTAATGCTTTGCTCGCATAAGCTACAGGTAAGCTGTTTTGCAACAATACCGCCCCTAGGCCATTTTTGGACGCATCAATACTTAACACTACTGGCTTTTGTACATCGTAATATTGTAGGACTGGTGCTTTGCATAGTAAATCTTTTAATTCTACAAAGGCTTGGTTCGCGTTCTCATCCCAATTCCACTGCACATTCTTCTTTGTTAATTCTCTTAACACAGCATTTTTTAGTCGCTAAACTAGGAATAAACCTTGATACGTATGTTATCATACCAAGAAAAGTTTCAAGCTCATTTTTATTTTTTGGGGGATTTCATATCAACAATTGACTTCACCCTGTCTATGTCAATTTTTATGCCTTGGTCAGTGAAAATATGACCCATGTACCTAACCTCTTTGCTACTCATTTTGCATTTATCTAGTTTAAATTTTACATTCCTATTTTCAGCTCTTTCTAGAACTTTTTCTAGTCTAGCATCATGTTCTTCATGGTCTTTGCCTCTGATCCTAACATCATCAATGTAAATGTCAACGCCCTCTATATCACCAAAGATTTCCTGGAAACACTCCTGAAATACTTCAGTGGCAGAATTAATGCCAAACGGCATTCTTAAGTATCTATATCTGCCAAATGGGGTGATAATTGTCATCATGTAACTACTTTTTTCTGTTAACCTGACTTGGTGAAATGCTTTGTTTGCATCAAGCACGCTAAAAAATTTTGCTTCCTGCTATGCTAGAACTCAATTCATCAAAGGTAGGTATTTTTCTATGCTGTCTTTTGATAGATTTGTTAAGCTCAGTTGGATCTATACAAATTCTGATCTGACCATTCTTTTTTTTGCTGATTACTATAGGGTGAACCCATTCAGTTGGCTCAGTAACTTTTTTCATTATGCCATCTTTTTCCATCTTATACAATTCTTCCTTCACTAAGTCATTTAGTGCAATTGGTATTTTCCTGCAGGCTGCAATGTTAGGTTTCGCATCGGTTTTTTAATTGAATGTCATATTTAAAATTAGTAATGCAACCCATGCCTTCAAATACTTTTTTATGTTTATTTAATATTTTGTCTATCGACGAACCATTATCATCTACCTTTATGTTGTGAACTCTTTGCACAATGTTGAGTTCTATTAGACTAGGTAAACCTATTATCACCGGCTGGTTATCAGTATTTTCGGTTACTATAAACTCTAAATCTGCCCTTTCTCTATTTGAAAATTTACAATTTAAACTACATTTGCCAATAACACTTGTACTCTGGCCACCATATGCAGTTAATTTTACATTCGTTTTAACAATCTTGGTACTTTTTAGTTTAGTACTTATTAATTTACTTATTGGCATGACGTTACATCTAGCACCTGAGTCTAGCTTTACCTCAATTTTGCAAAAATTATTTATTGTAATCTGTTCAGTCCAATCTAATTCGTTACTAGAGCTCTCCATGCTACCGGCATACAACGAATCTACTTTTTCATCGCGAGTCTCTGACTTTACTTTAATTTTGCACATTCTCGCAAAGTGATTTTTTCGTTTACAATCATTACATACTTTACCAAACGCTGGGCATTGGCGAAGTCCATGATGTCGTCCGCATTTCTGGCAAACCCGCTGCTGGTTGGACGAAGATGGCGACCACCTGCCAGCGCCACCACTTGCCTTGTTGTTGCCGCTATACGTCTTGCTGTTTTCGCCGCCCCCCGGTCTGCTTCCGCGAACTTCCGGTTGCCACGTGGTTCTCGACTTTTCTCTTTATCACGTGTATTTTCGAATCTTCACCAATCGTCTTCATTTGCATATCTGCCAGTTCTACTGCTCTGCATATCTGTATGCATTTATCCAGATCTAGGTTCTCTTCTCGCAGTAAACGGTTCCTCAGTTCGGAGTCGCGAATTCCACAGACTACTCTGTTTTTTATTAGGCTATCTTTGAGGTGACCAAAACCACATGTGGCACTTAGCGTTTTTAGGTCTGTTAAGTAATTCGTAAAATTTTCACCGCTTTGTTGCGCGCGCGTGAAAAACACGTGTCTCTCCACTGTCTCGTTTGCTTTCGGGGAGCAGAAATCCTCAAATGCTTTTATCACTGCATTGAGTTTCTTGTCATCCGCCTCACTTAGTCCAAAGGTGTTATATTTTTCGAGTGCCTCGTCCCCGATTACGTGCAGAAACACAGCTACCTTGCGGTCTTCCTCTTTCTTGTCCAGCTCCGTGGCTTTCATGTAAAGGTCGAACTTCTGTTTCCACTTCTTCCATTTTTCCTTTGTGTTGCCGTCGAATGTCAACGGTGGTGGTGTCTTCATCGAAGTTTCCATTATTTCAGGGTTTTTTCTTCTCTTTAATCTTAGTCGGAGCAGTAAATCTACGTGCCAACGTTTATTTGTTTGCGACTTTTCACCAAACACGTGTTCGAGCAGATTTTTGGAACTCGCTTTGCGTTTTTTGCTTAGCCCTGCTGGCTTTCAATACACGCCGTTGAACTGTTTTTCGTAAGAGTCTATATTAATTTCTGAACCAGCGATACTCAAAAGGGGTAGTTGAAATTAAACTACCGGCTGCGCCATGTTGTGTTGTAGGTTCAATAAAAACGTCTTTGTTCACTGATGCTTACAAGTCTAGATCTTTATTAGTAATGTTCGCCTAGAGATGACAGTCGCAATCGTACGCATACATACATGCATAGGGTTGCCAACGCTAGGCTAATACAGTCATCACAGGCCATCATGCAGATATTTTATGTGGAGTTTGCCCAAATTGGGAAAAGGGGGCGTCGCATATGTATCTTATGTATAAAAATATGTACACGTTTTTGGTGTGAGCTTATAACTTGAGAACGGCTTCACCGAATTCAACCAAATTTATGCGGCATATTCGGGCTATCATGCAGATGGTTTACGTGAAGTTTGCTTGAATTCGGAAAAGGGGGCGTGGCGCCTCTATTTTATATATAAAAATTAGTGCGTTAGCTTATAACTTGAGAACGGCTTCACCGAATTCAACGAAATTTATATAGCTTATTCGGGCCATCATGCAGATATTTTATGTGGAGTTTGCCCAAATTGGGAAAAGGGGGCGTGGCATATGTATCTTATGTATAAAAATATGTACACGTTTTTGGTGTGAGCTTATAACTTGAGAACGGCTTCACCGAATTCAACCAAATTTTTACGGCATATTCAGGCTATCATGCAGATGGTTTATGTGAAGTTTGCCCGGATTCGTAAAAGGGGGTGTGGCACCTCCCATACTAACTAAAATTTGTATGTTGTATATCTCTTGAAATATTTGTGGTAGAGTACTGGAAGTTGGTATAGAGGTATATCAAATAATTCCATACTCATGGAGAAAAATGGCGGCATTGGAAAAGAGGGCGTGGCACCTCCCATCTTATATATAAAAAATAAGTACAAGATTTCAACCAAATTTATACGGCATAGTCGGGCTATTATGCAGATGGTTTGTGTTAAGTTTCCCCGAATTCGGAAAAGGGGGCGTGGCACCACCCATACTAACAAAAATTTTCATCTGGTATATCTCTTGAAATATTTGTACATAGTAGATTACTGGAAATTGGTATAGAGACATATGAAATAATTCCATACTCATGGAGAAAAATGTGCGGTATTGGGAAAGGGGGGCGTGGCACCTCCCATCTTAATTAAAAAAATAAGTGCACGAATTCTACCAAATTTAAACGGTATATTCGGACTATCATGCAGATGGGTTATGTGAAGTGGGCCCGAAGTCGGTCCAGCGGTTCATGATATATGACAGTTTATGTCTGTTACATGAACCACGTATATGGTACAACAGCACATACATGAAAAATCGAAAACATAGTGAAAAATTGTTGCTATAATGTGCTGTGTTTATTTTTTCTTCGGATAAATTAAGTCAAGTATAAACATGGCTGCAAGTTTTTCAATAGGGATTTTGTAGAGCCAATGGAATGAAAGTCACCACAATACAACATATCTGTCATTTCATCGTATTATCGAAAAGGTGGTACATTAATATTCGGTCTTTCTATTTTGGACTTTGGAGAATCAACACGTGTGTTGAATATAGTTCTTAATTCATATTTCATTTTATTTTTTTTCGTCAATTTCAATATTTTTGTACAAATTTGTTGCAGCGTTTCGTACGAAAAGTTTGAGTACACTGGAAATTTTCCATGCAGGTATTTCTCCTCATTGATTTATAGTGAACAAAACCATTGTGGAAAATTGTGGCTGTGTTGTGTTCTTTGGCTTCAAATGAAGTTTTTTCAAGTGCTCTTTTACTGTCGATTGTGAATTTCATTTGATTATTTAAAAAAAGTGCGTTTACAATACGATTTATCGAATTCATTCCTATGCATTGAGTTTTTCGTTCGCTATTGAATAAAATGCCACGATCCCGTCGTTCAAATATAGGCCGACGTACACGTCTTGGGAACATGATGTTAACGCAAAGAAGATCTCAAAATGTTGAGGAGCACTCCCAACAAAAGGAAGTACGGCGTGCAGGATTTTTCATTAATTTTTCAATATATAATAAATTTATTGGGAGTATGAATCAATTGGGAATAATTTTCTCCTATATTTCATAATCGATTCGAATGGGTGCTGCTTTTTTTGGAAAGGTGTTTAGAAGAAAGGGTGCACAAAGTTTTAATTTTTCCGATAGGTGGCGCAGAGCTACGCTAAAAAAAATTCATTTCGTTCGTTGGCAGCCTTTTGCCTAGATTGGCATATAGATCAATTTTTTCCTTTAGATGGGCCAGGGACCGATCTATTCGAAAAAGTCTTATTTATGGTCCGATTTGCTTGAAATTTGGCTCGTAGGTAGCTTATTGGCTGGGTTAACATATATGATATTTTTTCTGATGAGTGGACCAGATACCGATATTCCAAAAAATCTTAATTGTGGTCCGATTTGCTTGAAATTCGATACCCGTATTATAGATATGCGTAGAATAGAATCGAGTCATTGGCGCATATTCATAGTCATATTTAGTACTCAACTAAGTCAAAACTATTCTAAGTCACAACTAAAGCTATTCATAGTCGCCTTAGTTTCGACTTTTCTGGCTAAGTACCGACTTAAATTTAGTTTCGGCTGCAGCTGCAACTAAGTCGTAACTAGGAAGAAGTATTTTGACGTAAAATACGTCTTACCTTACGATATGGAGGCTATGCTAAAATGTTGTAATTGTAATTTTTAGAGCTTCCCGAAAACGCTTATTGCATGAGCACTAATGAAGCGATTTCAAAGAATAGTATGCCATTACAAAGACAAAATTCCAAACCTATCGACAGATATAGTTATGTAAGTAACCAATTTAATCTCTGTCGTTAAACCAACGGTAAACATTGCCTTATTTTGGGGTCAATTTTGAGCCTTTAAAGTGCTCTAGCAACTTATGGTTGGCAGATATAACTTTCATTTTCGGGATATAGGTTCTTTGAAGCAGTAGACATATTATCGTGTACAAATTTTACATAAATTCAACAAATATTGAGCTTTTTAAGCCAAAAAACTTGCAAATTTTTTTCATTACCAAAATGCTCGAAAACCGATCGAATGATTTTGTTTTTGTTTTCTTTAATCAAAAATTCAAGAGTTTTTCTTTCGTTTGGTATATGGGAAGTATTGGTTGATATCTTCTAAGTGTGTTTATTTTATATGGGCATAAATAATTTTCCATACAAAATCACTTCGTCATCATTTTGCAAACACGTGCATGCGTTGGAAGTGAGGGAAGGAGAAAAAAAAGTATGTATGTGTGCGTTAGTACATATTTCGGCTTTTGATAAACAAATTGAGCAATATTTATAACCTAATCACAGCGTATGTATATATATATGTTGATTGCAGTTAATGTGGATCTGTTTCTATTTTTTAGTAAACTGTGTATGTCTATACATATTATATACATATGTACATACATATATGTATGAACACATGTATGCATAATACGCGAAAACTTTTTGAAGTGGAACAACACTTAAAAAAAGACCAATCCAAGAATAAAAGTAAAGGTGAGTACGTACATAGATAAAGAAAAGAATAAAGGCAAAGGTAAAAATAAAAACAAAAACAAAGTTGCGCAAAGATAAAGGCAAAAATGAAGACGAAGATAAATTTAAACACTTTATTTATATAAGGGCAAAGGTGAAGGGGAATATGTATATAAAGAATATGATAAACAAAAATAAGAACAAAGA
>NW_023463377.1:0-14205 GCF_013731165.1 Rhagoletis pomonella | reverse complement strand
AAAAATTCTGTTTGTTATGGGAGGTGCCACTCCCCCATGACATATCCAAATTATTATTAGTCTATAACCATGCTTGGAAAGTCGGAAATAGGTGTCCAAACAGAAAACAGAGAATTTCAACAAATTTTATATATTAGTATAGATGTGCCTGTTGTACTAAAAAACCGCAGCTAGCGAAATAGCTCTATAAATCTATCAAATAACAAACCCTTATACCCTCTGTTAATAATTTGATTAATTTATTCTTTTTCCACTTTATAATAGCGGATATTTTAAGGCAAAGTGCAATAATTCAAGAAAAAATCTAAGCTTTTATATGGACCACTTCTAATGTGAAAAGTCCATTTGTAAGTGTTCAAATCCGGTATCCCTAGTTATACCTCTTTATCTTTTATTCTATGTGAAGTGAAACTAATACCAGTAGGTGCAAACTTATTAAAGAAATTTCGTTTTAAGAATAATAGTAAACTTTTAGACGTGCGTTGAATTGGTGTCGTTTATATAGTACAGAGAGCACAAATGGGTTAATCAAATGAAATATTGCAATGTGGGTATCAAACTAAAGAGTTTTTAAAAGACCTACAGCCGAAAATTTGTTTGAGGAGGGTTGCCACCTGTTTGAAATTTTAACGCAATTTAATTGATATAGGAATCAAATTAAGGAATTTTAAGAAGGAAGACTTTAGGAAATACATTTGAGGGGGGTTGCCTCCTATTTGAAAATTTTAACTTAGTTAAATTGATTAAGCAAATGAAATATTGCAATGTGGGTATCATGCGAAAGGGTTTTTAAAAGACCTACAGTCGAAAATATGTTTGAGGAGGGTTGCCACCTGTTTGAAAATAATCTCTGTTGAGGACATGAGTCCCAACTTAATAGAACTATGAACAAAGCGACACAAAGTTTTCCTTTAAACTTGCATGGAACGAATATGTACATATACATTTATATATCAACTAACATTAACAGCCCGATTCTGTGCAACTGATAAATGGAAAATCTTTATAATTTGTAAATTTTTTATTATTTATCAAGAATTGGTATTCTAGCACAGAAATCAAAAGCTTTTTTCTTGATAAATTACACAAGGCAAATCTGAGTTTGGTGCGGCAAATGTTAAATCTGTTTCTGATAGACTTTTTTGAGCTGATTACGAATCCGTAATTATAAAGATTCCATCACGTACAGATTTTGAGAAAATCGTGGTCAAAGTTTAAAAAAAAAATCGGGTTTTTTTCAATATTTGAGAAGCTCGAGCAAAGAGTAAAAATGTGGTAGAACCTTCCACTTAGGCTTAACTTAATGCTAGAACCCTAGGTTACTGCTCCTGAAAATACCATCCCTGCACCTTTACTTGATGGCCATTTATAGTAATTTGTTGAACAATAAAAAAAATGCTGGCAAATTGTGCTATTGAAAAAAAAATGATGCCAAAATCAGTTTTTGCTGTTCAATAAACGACTATAAGTGATCTTAGGGTCAAGACGAAGAGATTGTTTTTTTAGGGATTGTAGTCGAAAGTTCAAGCCTTAATTTAAGCTTAAGTGGCCATAAATTCAATGTGCAGGAATGGTATTTTCAAGGATAGTAGTCGAGGGTTCTTGCTTTAATCTAAGCCTAAGTGGAAGGTTCTAACACCTTTTTACTATTTGCTAGAGCTTCTCTAATATTGCAAAAGCCGATTTTTTTACATTTTGACCTCGATTTTCTCAAAACCTGTACGTGTTGGATCCTTTGTACTTACGGATTCGTAATCAGCACAAAAAAGTCTATCAAAAATAGCTTTAACATTTGTCGCACCAACATTTTTTTTAAATTTTTGTTGGCCTGTGTTATCGAGATTGAAAATGGTATTGACAAATTGAAATTTAATGTTAGGGCGTGTGTGAATCGGTAACAAAGTTCTATGGGGAAAGCTGTTGAATAATATTTTTACTATGGTGAGACTATTTTGCCAATCTGCTGTGTGAAATGAAATATTTTTTGACAGCAGTAAATTTTTGATAACCGCAGATTTATGCGGAATAAAATATTACAAATTGAAGTGAAATTAATATTTTAAGAAAACAACTACCATCGTTGATTGCAATCCATCAATTTAAGCTTTTATTTAACGAAAAATTATACACATCAACAATCTTTGCGATTGTCAAAATTTTCTATGCATTTGTCTAAAATTTCACTAGCCTCACGAGCTACTGAAACTTTATTCACCTCATAGTGGTCAAAAATTTACTCGTCGCGAACTTTGTTACCGATTCACACACGCTCTTAAATGTATAAATTTTGTATATTAATAAATTTGTTTCTAACTATTAAATACTCCATGTGCCGGCATTTGAACCTGAGACACACGGAATTATAGTCGACATCTTTACCTACTCGGCTACGGCAGTCAAAAACTTTTTTGCTATTAAATTCATATGTGACAATGAAATCAGTTCCATTCATGTGGAAATCAGTTCCACTCATGTGGAAATCGTAGAGCTTTTTGTTCTATAAATATTGACACAGAATGCGAAGAGAGCTCTTACTTGATAAAATTTCTTTATAAAAAATTTATCAAGAAAACACAGAATTGGGCGGTAAAATGGACTTACCTTTATATTTAATACGTTGTAATACCTACCTTTTTATTTTGCTTATTTAATACTTACGTGAATTTAAAAATGTATAACTCTTTAAATACTTACCATTTACACCACACCCTGTATAAGGAGCAATATTACAAATATAGTATTATTGTGAATAGTTATTATGAATTTGTGTAAAGGGTAGGCTGCCGAATAGCCAAGCGAGAGGCTTAAGCCCAAAATACAATAACACAGTGGCAGTGGCAGCGGCAGTTTTCGAAATCAGCTGTTTTTTTAGGAAGTGTGGTGTCCAATGAACCGACTCACAATACAGCAGTGGCAGCTAGCAGTACTGCTCAGTTTAGCCCAAATTCTAAATTCACTGCCACTGCTTTCATCGCAGCAAACTTCTCATGCTGAATTTGACATAAATGAAATAGCAGCCAACATCTATTGATGTCACTGAAGCCTAAAAGGCAACAACAACAAGTAAGAGCAGCGCTGTCTTCGGCTACGCCGAAGGCTTCATACCTTTCATGAACATCTGCAAATTTTACTTTGACAGATTACTGCTTTTGAATACATGTGCATACATTGATAGAGGAGTTACATACTTATATAAAAAATCGCATCTAAACAATCAGAGGTATGGAAGATATACTTTATATGGCACCAATCTAAGTGATTTTCACTGCTATGTGATCGGTATGTAAACCGGTAACACAATTTATTGGGTTTAGTTTCCTACATAAAGGAGATATATGGCAAAAACTGGTATCTGAACAATCAGTGCTATAGGAGATAAAGCTTATACAGCATAGATTTTGATGATTTTCTCAGTAGACTTTGTATTATTATTTATAAAATATCTTACGAAATTTATCGGTTTTAGCTGTTCAAATAAAGAAGTTTTACAGTAAAATCCCATATCTGAACAATCAGATGTATGGAAGATATATGTTGTAGTCACCCGATCCTTGTTATTTTCACTGTAAGTATTCTGTTAATAATGAGAGAAAATGGTGCGAAGTTTCATGTTCCTAGCTGCATAAATGGAGGAGTTATGATAAAAGACCTCATATCTGAACAATCAGTTGTATGGGGTCTGCAGGTTATAGTGACCCGATCTTTGTTATTTTCGCTGTAAGTCTTCTGTTGATAATGAGTGAAAACAGCGCGAAATTTCATGGTCCTAGCTACATAAATGGATGAATTATAACGATAAGTCTCATATCTGAACAATCAGTTGTATGGGAGCTATAGGTTATAGTTACCCGATCTTTTTAATTTTCACTGTAAGTTTTCTGTTGATAATTATTGAAAATAGTGCGGAATTTCATGTTCCTAGCTATATAAATGGAGGAGTTATAACGAAAAATTTTATATCTGAACAATCAGTTGTATGGGAGCTATAGGTTATAGTGACCCGATCTTTGTAATTTTCACTGTAAGTATTCTGTTGATAATGGGTGCAAGGGCTACAAAATTTCATGTTCGTAGCTGCATAAATGGAGATAATAACGAAAAATCTCATATCTGAACAATCAGTTGTATGGGAGCTATATGTTATAGTGGTCCGATTCTTCCGGTTCCGACAAATGATTAATACATTATAAAAATACACCCACCTACCAAATTTTATCCGGATATCTCGAAAACTGAGAGACTAGATTGCATACAAACAGACAGACAGACGGACAGACGGACATGGCTAAATCAACTCAGCTCGACGTTCTGATCATATAAGTATACATTTTAATGGGTCTATCTCTTTTTGTTCTGGTACTTACAAACATCGGACCAAAGTTATAATACCATTTCATGCTCATGAAAGGTATAAAAATGTAAACAAACAAAAGGGAATGTCAAAAAAAAAAGCAGTCACTGACAACGCCGTATTGTGTTTGCTACGGCAGTGACTGCCAATATTAGCAGTAACAGCTGATTTTAAAAACTGTCACTGCCAATGCCACTGCACTATTCTATTTTGGGCTTTAAGATTCATTCGCACGCTATCACCCGCGCAATACGTTTGCTAATCAGTTCCTCCAATTTATACGAAGTGCTCTATTCAATAATGTGAATTTAATATTGATTAAAATTAAAAAAACAATATATTTCATTTCCTAAAGGAAAAAGGATTAATTTCAATTGATTTATTATTTCGCCACAGTGCGAAAACATGGTGCTGAAACCCGTTTAACAAGAACCAATTTGAAATATACAGGGTGGCGCCGAATGAGCTATATGGTTTAAATGGTTTATAACTTTTTATTTATGCGATTATAATATTTTTTTTTTAATACAGTATGTTATTGGGGAATTTTTTGCAATTAGCTTTGAAAAATGATATCCTGTAAGTGATGTCCATTTTCTGCTTCGCACATACGTGCTCTTTTTGCATATTTTCCATAACTTTTCGCAGAATTTCGGGTGTAATGGCCATGCATTCATTTCGAATGTTGGTTTGGAGTTGGAGAATGGTTCTTGGTTTGTTAACGTACACTTTTTCTTTCAAATTTCCTCAAAGAAAACTGTTAAAAAGAATTCAAACCATTTAGCTCATTCGGCGCCACCCAGTATTATAACCAAAAATTTGAGGTTTTTTGGGGCGAAATTACGATTTTTTCAAGGTAAAATGACGATTTTTCAGCAAAAGCATTCGGCAACGCTGCTGGCAGGTCATTTCCAGGCGTGGATCCCGTTGGCACAGAGTAAAAAAAAAAACTGTTATAAAGAATTCAAACCATATAGCTCATTCGGCGCCACCCAGTACATAAGCACTAAAAAAAACAAGTAAGAAAGTCTAAACATTAAATACCCGGCGCAAGTTTTCCACCTTTCCGAAAGCTACCGCTACATGATAAGCCGGGGTGTATACATTTTAAGTAAATTAGCGTCCTTAAATTTCGAAATATTGAAATTTAAAGCATATCTGAAATTTACCGTTATATGAAAAGCGGCCTCAATTTTAGTCCGATTTCAACAATTTTCAACGGTTTGCTTTTATGTGGCAAGCACAATAACCATACCGAGCTTGGTACAAATTGCTAGAACGGTTAGCGAGATACATATATGTGATCACAAGTGGGCGGTGCTACGCCCATTTTCCAAAATTTTATCATAAACGTATTTCTTGGTAAAGAGTTGTTGCAATCATCAATTTTGAATAAATTAGCTTCAATATTTACTGATTTATCGAGGATTTCGTATTTCTCGAAATTGCCGTTATATGGGATGTGGGCGTGGTTATTGTCCGATTTTAGAAATTTTCGGCCAGTTGGTATGCTGTACCAGGACCAACAACTGTGCCAAGTTTGGAAGAAATTGGTGTAGCGGTTACCAAGATATACACATGTAACCATAAGTATGCGTGGCTACGCCCATTTGCCAAAATTTTGTAATATTCTTATTTTTCGTCTAAAACTCATTGCAAATATCAATTTTGAGTGAATTATCTTCAGTAGTTACTAAAATATTGCAGTTTTCGTTTTTCTGAAAATTACCGTTATATGGGAGGTAGGCGTGGTTATTGTCCGATTTCGCCCATTTTTAATACCATCCGTCCCACGCCCAAAAGAAGTTCACGTACCAAGTTTCGTTAAGATATCTCAATTTTTACTCGAGTTATCGTGTGCACAGACGGACGGACGGACGGACAGACAGTCACCGCTTAATCGATTTCTCTTTTCATTCTGATCATTTATGTATACATTTGTCTATATCTATCTCGATTCGTTTTGCCTGTTACAAACAACCGTTATGTGAACAAAGTTATAATACCCTTGTGCACAAGTGCGCTCGGGTATAAAAACAATTACATGCGAACTCCGTTAATTGCACTTAAAACCCGAAATAAGGTAGCGAGCGAAGTAGCGGCAAACAATTTAAGTCGTGTCGTGAAATACGTGCGCCCAAGCACAATGTGTGAAAAATAACACTGGATCACAAAATTAACTTGTTTTTTTCTCCGGACGCCACTATCCAAGTTTGTAATTAAATTTAAAAACTCATAAAAAAGTGCCAAAAGCCAAGTGGAAAAAATACACAATTTCATTGGTGAGAAATAAACATAAAAACTATAATCGGCTGTAACAAAAGTGCGAGATTAATAAATCTATTAAAAATTGTTAATATTGAGGTGACAAACAAACAATTTTTTAAAAACCCCTATACACTAAACAAAATAAATACAGTGCTAGCGTAGATACATACACACAACTGCGAGCACTAAAATAGTAGTGTGCGTTTACGCCGTCAAGCAATTGGTCGCCTAACAACACCACACCAGCCGTTCAGCAGAAGCAAGTACCCGTCCAGAAGCGGACGCACAACATCTCAGCAGCCAGGTAACAGCCGTCCAGGAACAAGACCAACAAGTGGTCGCCCAATAACCACCCAAAAAACCACAAAATGCCAACCCGCAGCAGTACCTGCAAGTGGTAGCACAACAACAGCAACAAGCAAACAATTAACCAGCGGACAGCACTAGCCGACATTTGGCCGAATCCCCTTCTGGTGGAAAATCCCAACCATACAGCAACGGTTTGTAAAAAGAGTAATGCCCAAGTAAGTCCATCTTTTACTTACCGAAAAGTAAAAAGTTTAGCGGATTTCCCAAACGGTACATGAAAACCCCGATACTTCATATGCCATAAAAGAAAAAATAAATAAATAAGTACATAAATTTATTTATTTATTTATTTAGTCTATGGTTTTATAATAACGTTACAGACTAGAAGAGTTAAACATTAATTTAGAACTATTAGAAATAATTCATAAAGTTAGAAATAGGAATTCAAAAGGTTTAAAAAACTGTATTTGGGACTGAAAAGTCTACCTCGACTACATTATTCATGGCATTAAATTCACGGATGGCACGATAAATCGGGGCATTACTGGCGTATTGCGTTCTGCCATTGCGTTACAACCATAAAACAGAAGGAAATTTCTAAGGGATCGCCTGGGGACATTAAATCTTATCCTCTCTAATAAAAACGGACAATCAACAATACCATTAATAATATTAAACGTAAACGAAAGGCACAAGACAGACCTGCGACTTTCTAGGGCCTTGAGATTCAAAAGCATGAGACGTGAAGAATATGACGGCACGGGGTCTGAAAAGTTCAAAAAGCGAAGGGCAAACTTGAGAAAAATTGTTTGAAAAGGTTCAACCCTGTTATAGCATTCTGATTATACGGCCTCCAAATAAAAACCGCATATTCGAGATGTGACCGAACAAATGACGAATACAGTAACTTTAATGTATAAAGATCCAAGAATTTCGAGGCATTGTAATGTTTTTATTGAAAGAAAATCGATCATCAAACACTACGCCAAGGTCTTTTATCTCATCTCCATGATTTAGATCATTAGCCGATATATGATAGCTGGTAAGCAGAGAATTGGAAATTTTAGAGTACGTTAGTTGAAAACACTTACTGATGTTCAAGGAAAGGCGTGACTTCACACACCACAAATGAAGCTTATCAATATCATCTAGAAGCCTTATTGCATCAGATGTGTTTTTAATTACAGAGAAAATTTTAAATCGTCTGCATAAAGCAGAAATTTTGCAAAAGAAAAAGAACTACTAATATCATTGATGAAAAGTATAAAAAGAAGTGGACCTAAGACACTACCCTGTGTCACTCCAGAAGATGGAACGAACGGGCTGAAGTAGCCCTGTCAATTGAGACAACATACCGTCGGTTACACAAGTACGACTCCAACCAACACAGAAAAATAGAATGAAAGCCAATGCAAGCAAGCTTTTGAATTAATATACTATGTGACACTCTGTCAAACGCTTTTGAGAAGTCTGTATAAATATAGTCAACTTGAATACCTAACGAAAAAGACTCGAAAAAATATTCACTGAAAACAGCGAGGTTGGAGACAGTTCAAAGATTTTCGAAATAGCGGAAAGCTTGGAAATAGGTCTATAATTACGTACGTCACTTCTGCTACCATTTTTAAAAACGGGCATTACGGTCGTAAGCTTCCAATCATCAATAAAAGTACCTGAAGATAATCATTTGTTAAAAATTAACACCAAGGAACTAATTCTGGACAATTTTTGATTAAAGTTGCAGATAGGCCATCAACATCCACATGTGTAGAGGGTATTAGTTTAATTATACCATTACTTATGTCTTCAGATGAGAGACTTAGGGCCGTTTTCTAATGTAAGCAGTAAAGTTGCCTTTACTAACAGGGCAGATAAATTGTTCCTCACTTTAAAGTGTTTTCGTTGTCTTATCTTACCTGTAAAAATAAATTTGTTATTCCGTAGAGTGAAACTTCACTACATTTCCGAGAGTGAAACTTCACTACATTCGTCATAAAATTTCAAAGGTTGGCAATGCAACATAAGCAAATATAGAGCAAGAGCAACTGATAGCAAAAACCAAAACCTTGGTTGAAATATCTAATATATCTGACTCATGAACCAAAACCAAACCAAAATTTAAAGTTGGGTACAAATTTTAAAGGTTGCATCGGGTGAGCAACAGTTTATCGATTCGAGAAATTAATGCGCTGATGAGAAAACGAAAACTCGTATATCTAGACGATAAAGTGACCGGTAAACTAAAGGTTAGATGAGAAAACGGCCCTTAATGAGCCAAAGTTGAGAGACGAGGAGATATTATTTAGCAGAAAATTCTGCAGATGTAACGTCATTCTGAACAAAATTCGACCCAAAATATTCAGCAAACAAATCTGCCGCATCACTTGGCGTCTCCGCAGCTTTATCACCAAGAAAGATTCCTGTGGGTAAGCTGGAGCACCCTTTCTTTGATTTCACGTAGTTCCAGAACAACTTGGGGTTAGATTTAATATTCAACTCAGTGTCATCAACATAGTTACTGTAAAGAGTCTTGTTTAAAGGATCGAACGAGGCGAATTTATATAAGGTGGTATTGTTTAATCAGCTGTGTGTAGCGTTTGATTAACAAAATTTTATATTTTGCTAGTGAGTGAGTGAAAACGTGAGAGTGTGTGCATTTTCTGTCGCCCTTTTCATTCGGAGAAGAATAGCTGAAATTTGACAATCACCAGCTAAAAGCAAAAACAAAATACAGGTAATTGTTGTATTTGTTGAATCGATACCACCTTATATGAATTCGCCTTGGAATCGAACTTCTTTAAGAAATGCTTATACTCAACGAAGTAAACTTGATTTCTTGAAGTTTTAAATTTTTTATAGAATTTGTTTTTAAGGTCTTTTAGCTTTTTTAAAGCTTTTGAATACCAGGGCAATTTATATGGCGTTTTCTTTTTAACCGGTATATTATCCAGGCAGAGTTCATATAAGATTGACTTAAATATAGAAAAACAATATGCAGTGTCTAGGTTAGTAAACAAATCATCATAGTTAATTCGACAATAATTCATTAAAACTAAAAAAAATCGCATAATGAGTAATTAAAAGACAATTTTTTGTCCTTTGTAGCGGAAAAACAAAAAAAGTCTTACTTTATAACTAGTGGAATATGATGTTTAACCGTAGCTGTAATTGGGTTAATACAGTCGCAAATTCGGTAATTCAAATTATCACTGACAAAAATAAGATATAATATTCTGTTCAATTCATTAGCAAAACTATTAACTTGCTTCAAGTTAAGACTCAAAATACTATCTACTAAATATAGTTCATGATTGGCAACCATATTATGAGCTATGAGACTAGGGCATGACTCACTGCTAGCCCAATTAATATTGGACTAGAGTGCCAGCTACTGTCGAAATTCGACCGTTCTTCTAGTTTTTTAAGGCCCTTGGAGAGGTTTTCTAACTTAGCACGTCGTTTAACTTATAATGTACAATGTGTATAATGTTACTTGCCGGAAAATCTCCTGTTTTTGAACTAAACCTTGACTTAAATTTTTTATATCTTTGAAGGTCTTTGGCAGGACTTGGAATATAACCGATAAATTTCGATAATTAGAAACTTTGATGATTCGATAAATTTCGCTAACTTTATCATTTTCGTTAACAGAATTTATTTCAATAAATGCCATATGATGTGCTGCCACGTCATGCTATACGATGTCATATCATGTGATGTCAAGTCATTTGATTTCATATCATGTGATGTCATGCCATATAGTATGATGTGGCATAGGATTTCACGGGGCATATCGTGTGATGTGATATCATATTATATGATGTAACATCATGTGATGTCACATCATATCGTGTGGTCTAGTGTGATGTGATGTCATGTAATGTGATCACATTCCATGTTCCGATTATATATCGATAACTGTGTCGATAAAAATACCGATAACAATATCCATTAACATATAGAAAAATATAACGATTGCAAAATCGATTAATTTATCGATAAATATCACAATCATAATAATAATAATAATAGATTGGCGCTTACACATATGTTAGTGTTTGGCCGGGCTTCTCCTCCGATTTGTGGCGTGCGCCTTGATGTTGTCACACAAAGCGGAGGGACCTACAGTTTTACGCCGACTCCGAACGGCGATTGTATTTTTATGAGAAGCTGTTTTTCATGGCAGAAATACACTTGGAGGTTTGCCATTGCCTGCCGAGGGACGACCGCTGTTAAGAAAAAAACCTTTTTTCTATATTTTTGCGATGTTGCTTTGACCAGGGTACGTATATATACATAGCGCACCCAAGACGGTAAATGAAAATTCTCAAATTTTCATCTACAGGTCATTAGTGCGCACATATAAAGAAAAATTCTTATATAAATATCCCGCGCATTTCCCAATAAATATATTTTATATACTCAGAAAAACCATCCGCTTATGTAAATATACATACATATATATTCATACGTATATACATCACCCAAAACATACCCTAAACGTACATACATATTTACGTACCCCAAAAACCGCTGCCCAATAAGTGCACGCGCGCTAAAAATAATAAATACCCGAATCACACGGTATATTTACAAATCCATAAAAACCCACAACTTTGATTTACCGCACATTTTTGCGCACATATGTATATATTAATATTTATATTTTAAAAACCCGCACATTTCCTCTTAGCCCCTTACATACTCAAAAAAATAAATAAATTCGCTAAGTATAGATACAATTTCATACGTATATAACCCCTATACTTATGCATATATCTCTCCACATATATATATTAAACTGCTCCTAAATCCAATCCAACAAGAACACTCGCGTATAAAATTACAGTTGGCCAAATTACCAATGGGCACATAACCACCGCTACTCATCCCCAACCCGTGCATACACATCCGGATATACATATGGGTGTTTCCATCGGAAGGTCCACGACGACAAAAAAAAAGTCTTGTATCTAACGTATTTACCGGCCGATTTGTCTGCTTTTTAAAATATATACTGGCTATAAAATTAGAATCATGTTTGCGTAAAATGGTCTTCCTAGGTGGCGCCAAGGTCTAGATATTTCGAAAAACCGTATTTATTGTCCGATTTGGTTCGAATTTGGCGTATGTAGTTGAAACATAATAAATCATAGATTTCCAACAAATTCACCCTGAATTGGCGCTGAAGTCAAAATATAAAGTATATTCTACATAGAATACATGTTTTATTTGCGTCAAAAATTCATTTAAAAGCAATATTAACAAAAATATAACAATGGAAATTTATACCACGTGACGCTACGTCACGTGACGTTTCACACTTGGGGTTGTAAAAGAAAATTGAAACAAGTTGCATTAATTCAAAAAACTCTAAAAATAACTGGAATTGCTCCAAATCAGATTAAAATAAGTTTCATGAAAATAGCCATCCACAATTCGAAGAGTTTTGCGATTTTGTAAGAAAAAAAAAATCTACTTCCATATTTTGTCACGTAACGACACTCTCTTTAAATGCTTATATTTCAGGACCAAGTTCGATTGTCTTCATTTTTCGGTTAAATATAGAGCTAATTATGTGCTATACAATGGTCAAAAAAAGTTAAAGAAAACAAATGGTGTTCCTTGTTTGTATCACATTGAAACGTACGACTGTCACGCATGCGACGTATGGAAATACCCATATATATGTACATAAACACGCCGCTCCAACTCCACAGTGATTTTTCTCCTTTCTGCTAGTTCCCACTCATTCGCTGGTCGCACTAACTAGTAAAGCACTGCTAGTAGGCGACATATGAACATATACACATCTATATATGTAAAATAACTAGCCAATACCCGCTTGCTTCGCGGCGCCTAATAAGATCTTTGCGTTGGCCAATACAAAAATAGCGTTTAAAAGCAAAAGCGGTCTGTAAAGTAAACATTTTTAGTTTAAATTGGAACGAATAAAGAGCAGAATCCTTCTCATACATAGGCCAAGAATAGTAGCGCTGTGATACCATATGAAATACTAATCCCTTTCGATGTCATGGGTTTTACCGATGGTCTTATTTCCACCTGTGAGATCTCTGCCAAGCGTGCGTAATATTCTTCAAAGTCCTTGCAACTTCAACGTTGGTCTGATGTACCATGTACGCCAATAAAAGTCCTTATAAGGAAACTAAAGAACACAGATGAGCGTTTTCAGTTATAGGAGGGCCAAGAATCCTCGATGTTGTTCGGAGTTAACTCAAAAACTACTGCATAGATTTTTATACCCGAGCGCACTCGTGCACAAGGGTATTATAACTTTGTTCACATAACGGTTGTTTGTAACAGGCAAAACGAATCGAGATAGATATAGACAAATGTATACATAAATGATCAGGATGAAAAGAGAAATCGATTAAGCGGTGACTGTCTGTCCGTCCGTCCGTCCGTCCGTCCGTATGCGCACACGATAACTCGAGTAAAAATTGAGATATCTTAACGAAACTTTGTACATGCACTTCCTTTGGGCGTAGGACGGATGGTATTGAAAATGGACGAAATCGGACAATAACCACGCCTACCTTCCATATAACGGTAATTTTCAGAAATACGAAAACTGCGATATTTTAGTAACTACTGAAGATAATTCACTCAAAATTGACATTTAGAATAACTTTTAGACGAGAAATAAGAATATTAAAATTTTTTGAAAAATGGGCGTAGCCACGGCCACTTATAGTTACATGTGTATATTTTGTTAACCGCTGCACCAATTTCTTCCAAACTTGGCACAGTTGTTGACCCCGGTACAGCATACTAAATAGCCGAAAATTTTTAAAATCAGACAATAACCACGCCCACATCCCATATAACGGCAATTTCGAGAAATACGAAATCCTCGATAAATCAGTAAATATTAAAGCTAATTTATTCAAAATTGATGGTTGCAACAATTCTTTATCAGGAAATACGCTTATGATAAAATTTTGGAAAATGGGCGTGGCACCGCCCACTTATGATCACATATATGTATATCGTTAACCGTTCTAGCAATTTGTACCAAACACGGTATGGTTTTTGTGCTTGCCACATAAAAGCAACCCGTTGAAAATTATTGAAATCGGACAAAAATTACGGCCGCTTTACATATAACGGTAAATTTCAGAAATGCTTGAAATTTCAATATTTCGAAATTTAAGGATGCTAGTTTACTTAATATTTATACACCCGCTTATCATGTATCGGTAGCTTTCAGAAAGGTGAAAAATATATATTTAATACTTGCGCCGGGTATTTAATGT
>NW_023463376.1:0-14222 GCF_013731165.1 Rhagoletis pomonella | reverse complement strand
TAACTAGGAGGGAGATCAACGGCGGCTGTCGTAGAAGCCTAACATTGAGAAAAGGGCAGGAAAGGCATCGGTTGCCTTGTACCGCTGTAGGGGTGCTATCGGTAAAAGGTGGGGTCTCTCGCCCAAATTAGTTCATTAGCTCTAGGAAGCCAATTTATGCCTATATTTTTTCAAGGAGCCCTTGTCTGGTGAAACTCAATAGAGAAGGCTATACTTGTAAAACAGGAATTGACGGAGCATTAGGAACCACACCTTAACTGCAGCTTAACATACATATGTTGAACACGGTACCTACGGATATCGCAGACAGAATTGTCGCAGCACGAACCGCTATTAGGCTAAGGGAAACCGGGTCCTTTTGTGACATGAAAAAGGAAAAGAAGACGTTTCGCTGCTGCAGCAAATGTTTTTATAGGGCACTTTAAAACACGTTATCTCTCAATGGCTAGTGATGGGGGTTCTGATAGGACATTGTGCGATTGGTAATCATGCAGTGAGACTAGGAATTTCGACTGATCATTTGTATCAGCTGTCAAGAGGAAGATGAAGTGGAATCATCTCCACACTTTCTTTTAGACTGTCCAAATTTCGCGAGGCTAAGATGGAAGCATTTTGGCGGGCACTTCTGCACAAACACTGAGCTCTCAGCGATCGAAATTAGCCGCATTCGATATTTCGTAATCGGCTCGCGACGTTAACTTAGCCCAACGTAACCTGTACTTCTTTGAGCTATGAAATAGTTGGTCACATTATTCATAACGCATTTTGACAGCAAAACGCATGGAAAAAGCGCTTGCGTTGACACGATTAATCGCACCTCTACAAGTGCAATGCATTTGTACGTTATATTATTGGTCAATGTGTCCGTCTTTAAAGTGAATTTGTGAAAAAATTTAGGTAGCTAGAAGACTGCGGTTTCTTGCATTGAAAATAGCGTAGTAGCTACCATAAGAATTGGTAAAAAAGTCGACCAAAAGACCGTTTGGCAATTGCATTTTTCCAAAATTTTTTGATATTTTACAACCTTACCTAAGTCACCGTGTGCGGACGTGTTTCCATTTGAGCTCTGTGTCTTTCGTTTCACGATTTTTATTCTACTTGTAGACAATTTTAATTTTCAAATATATAATCACAAACAATCATATACAATTTCAATTTTGTGAATACAAGTATAAATTAAATTAATTTGTGCATTGCAAATATATATTCAATTTGTGATAGTGACAATTCGCTGCTTTTAAACTTTTTATTATTTTCTTTGTTGTTTTCACTTTTAATTTGCACAAACAACATGCCTTGTTTTTGTGGTCAGAGAGTGGAGCGCGCTCAAAGCAGTGTGCAGTGTAAGAAATGTAAAGAAGTATACAACCTGCAATGTGTTGTTGGTACGTTGGCCGCTGATTTGGACTATTTAAAAAATTCCGACAATATTTATATTTGTGGTGATTGTGCTGTCACTGATCGTGAAGATGGTGTGTCATACAATGCTGTCGCTGTACAACAACAACATCAACATGTAAATAACGATCAGAATCACTTGTTATCTTCCATTCTTGCCGAATTGAAGAGTCTGCGTACAGAGCAAGCAAGTGCGGTGGCAGTTATACACTCTCTGCAAGCCGACAAAAACAGGTTTCTGGGCGAATTAGAACTTATGCGCTCTCAGCTACAGTGTCTCACAAAAATCTGTGATGAAGGGGTTGCTAGTGCACTTGCCTCGCTAACATCAGAGGTCAAAGAACTGAGTTTGAGTGTTAGCAAAAATAAAGAAAACAAAAATAAAGAAATCAAAGGAAGAAATAAAAACAATAAAACGCTAAGAAAGATATTCCTACAGGCCCGCAAAACTCTGCTAAAGCATCGGTTGCCGGTGAACATAACACTTAGTTAAACCAACGTATTGAGGAGTTGAGCAACAACAATGCTATGTGTACGGTTGTGACGGCTGAAAAGGTGTCGGTTGCTAAAAGTGTTGTTAGCTCTACTAATATTAATAATGCTATCTTGAATACACCAATATATAGCATAGCTAACTCTGCTGTAGCTAACAGTGTTACATCGACCAACTCTGTTACCTCTGTACCTGCAGTCGTGGCGGTTAACAACGTAAATAACATATCCTACGCTAGTCGCGTGGCCATCCCATCTGTTGTTGCTGATAATACTGATAATACGGCTGTTATTGAACAAAACAATATATATACGGCTGTAAATAATGCGAATGGTAATAGCACTGATGCTGTTAACAATGCTGTTAGCAATGATGATGTTGCTGGTTTTTCTGGTGCTGTTGATTTGAATCCGGTCGGTCCTAGGTTGGTGACCGCCGTGCCGCCTCGCCGTGCAATTTTTGTATCGCGGTTGCATCCAACTTTAACGCAGGCTGATATTATTAATTATATTTTAGTTCAGCTTAGTCTTACAAGTTGTATTAATATTAGCGTACATAAGTTTGTTTTTAAGTATGAGAGGGATTTTTCATCATTTAAAATATCAGTTCCGGACGAGTATTTTGCTACGGTTCTTGAAAAATCTTTTTGCCCTATACACTCGGTGGTACATTTGTTCACCACAAAATCGAAAGATGAGCCTCCCATACGTACAGGTTCAAAAAACTTGAGTACCAACCCGATCATTACGATTCAATAGTAACTATTCATTATCAGAATGTTCGTGGTTTACGTTCTAAACTGAATGCCTTCTATCTAAATAGTTTTGATTTTACAGCGCAAGTGATTGCGTTTACTGAAACCTGGCTAAAACCAGATAATTTTAATTCGGAAATATTTTCAAATTACTATGTCGTTTTTCGGTGTGATCGTCAGTCCAGAGCAGGTGGTGTCCTCATCGCTGTGTCGTCCAGTATTTCTACTGAGTTGTTGACCTATGACAACACACTTGACATTGAATTTATAGCCGTAAAGCTCTCGTTCCCCAATTTCTACTTATATGTTTCTTGTTCGTATATACCGCCTCGGTCGGATATGCAAGTTTATGATTGTCATTCTGCAGCTATCCACAATCTGCACTCACGTTTGCGTGATAATGATCGCCTAGTGGTTCTTGGCGACTTCAATCTGCCTTTCGTCAGTTGGATTAATAACGATGATTCAAACTTTTTGACTCCTGTCACCCAGCACGATTTTGTTGGCTCTCTTATTGATCTGCCTCTTGTTCAGATGAATAATGTAGTAAACTCTAAAAATAAGTTGTTGGACTTAGTTTTTGTTGATAATTCAATGGGTATTGGTCTCAGTCGAATCTCTGCCTTATCCCTCCCTGAAGATCCCTTGCACCCCACACTTGAGATTGCACTGGATAATTTACTGCCTTCGATTCATTTTTTGGAACCGAGCTCTCGTTCTCGTTCGAGATGTTTTAACAAGGCGAACTTTGACATGCTCAACCATTTGATAGCTACCCTTGATTGGTCTGAACTTTACGCATGTAATGATGTTGAGGCTGCCACATCTATTTTTTACAGTTACCTTAATGGCTTCATTAATCTTTGCGTTCCTGTTCATTTTATTAAGGCTAAAAGTAGTAAGCCACCTTGGTTCACAAGACAACTTGCTAACCTTAATAACATTAAATCGAAGCTCTATAAGCGTTTCAAAAGATCTGGTTCTTCGGTAGATTTTTCTAAATATTTAGTTGCCCGGTCCAATTTCCAGTTCCTGAGCCAAAATTGCTACAAGTCCTATTTAAGTAGATGCAAAATGGAATTTTTTAATAATCCAAAAAAATTTTATGGTTTTGTTAATTCAAAACGAAAATCTTCGGGATTTCCATCTTCTTTGACTTTGGGAGGTAAGGATGCTAGCCATGACCATGATATTGCTGATTTATTTGCGGACTTTTTTAAATCTACCTATTCGACCTGTGCTCAAGCCGGTAGTTATCCGTATAAAATAATTAGTTCTAACTGTATTAATAATCCAGTCATTGACAGTACCACTGTTCTCCAGAGTCTCCTTGCTCTGAAACCGATTTTTTCCCCAGGGCCTGATGGTATTCCTGGTTGTGTGCTTAAGTTCTGTGCCGTGAATCTGACAGAACCGATCCTAAAATTGTTCAAGTTATCTTTGCAATCGGCGTCTTTCCCGTCAATCTGGAAACAGTCATTTATTATTCCTCTGCACACAAAAGGTAGTAGATCTAATATTGAGAACTATAGAGGAATTGCTAAGCTTTCAGCTATTCCTAAAACCTTTGAACAAATAATTACCAGTCAACTTCAACATTCGTGTATCTCCATATTATCACCCTGTCAGCATGGTTTTGTGAGGGGTAGATCAACCACCACAAACCTGCTTGAGTTTACTTTTTTAGTTCGGGATGGTTTTCTGGCAAAAAAGCAAACGGATGTGAATTATACTGATTTCAGTAAAGCTTTTGATTCAGTGAATCACAAACTTCTGATTCAGAAGCTCGATTTACTGGGGTTTCCGTCGAATTTGGTTTTATGGCTCTCAAGTTATCTTTCTAATAGAACTCAAAAGGTGCTATATAATAATATTATTTCTAAATCAATTGATGTTACCTCCGGCGTGCCTCATGGCAGTCATTTAGGCCCACTGCTTTTTACTCTTTTTATAAATGACTTGCCACAGATTTTGATTCATTCTCGAGCTCTTATGTATGCAGATGATGTAAAAATTTGTTATTCGTACTTGCCTTCGGACTTACCTCGTCTAAATCTACTTCAGGTTGATTTGCATGCATTTCAACGTTGGTGCACAAGAAATGCATTAGTTTTAAACTGCTCTAAATGTAAGTTTATGACATTTCACCGTGTGAAGCCTGATTTATCATCTTATGTACTTTATGGCACTGCTATGGAGCGTATATCTACGGTAAACGATTTAGGTGTTCTGTTCGTCTCGAAACTGAGCTTTAACTCACATATATCCGCTATTACAAATAAAGCAATGGGTACTCTTGGTTTCGTTAAACGCTGGGCTAAAGAGTTTAATGATCCCTATCTCACCAAGGTTCTTTACACTTCGTTGGTCCGTCCAATACTTGAGTATTGCTCGTGCGTGTGGAGTCCAGGTTATAATACTCATATAAAGCGCATTGAGTCAGTGCAGAAACAATTTCTGTTATTTGCTCTACGGGCCCTTAATTGGGACTCAAATATTCATCTTCCACCTTATAGAAGCAGGCTTCTTCTTATTGATTTGCCAACTCTTGAAAATCGTAGAATATTGCTCGGAGTAATGTTCCTGCATAAGTTGATTCTCGGCGAGGTTGACTCCTCTGTGTTGCTAAGTCGACTAAATTTTGCAGTTCCGGCTAGGGCATCCAGAAACTACGTGCCTTTCCATTTACCACTTTGTCGTCTCAATTTTGAAAAAAGTGATCCTTTGCGTGTTTGGTGCTCGTACTATAATGACTTGTACAAATGTATTGGTATTGAATGTTCGTTTGCTGTCTTGCATAATGCAATACTTCTGGGTCTAAACTGACATTTTAAATTTACTTTTTTTTGTTTTTCTTTTTAATGTAATGTAAATACATTTGATAATTTTTAGTTAAGTTTATTTCTGTGTATACCGGCATTCATTCGCAACATCGTACACACCACACGCAACATATTTAAAAGAGAACATATACAAAAAAGTTAAAAACCTCTTATGAACATGTTATATATGCGAACGGACTGGTGAAATTCCATAGTGGATCCATTTCAGACCACAATATTTTCACTCAAAAATATGCACCTTCTCGTTCTTAAATGTTCTCTGCTGTCGATCTTTTGTCAGAGACCATTTAAGGTGCAAACTACTCAGTGGAAATCGTTTAGTATGGAATTTAACATTTTTGTAATTGCATAGTATGGAATTTAACAGAGGCATTTGGAACACAAAAAATGCTATTAAATTCCGAGGTAGAAAATAATGTTTAGCAAAAAAAAGTATGTGTTTCGCCAGAAACATCTGGCAGCATGTGTGTGGCTTATAAAAAACGAAGACCTGCCAAACCTTCGTTTTAATTTTTTTTTAATTGTGTTTTCATTTCTTTTTAATTTTTTCGCTATGTTTATAATTTTATGAGTTTCTGATAATATTTAGTAGAAACACTTATCCCACTGCCACCCCTTACTTTGAATTTAATATCTATGAAAAATTTTACATACCTACAGCGAACCAAATATGTACATACATATATGCACATAAACTGGGACGCGACATTTTGCAAGTTTTGGTTATTTTTCTTTAGTTGTTTTTTTAGTTGAATATTTTTTATGAAAGTATATCTGATTACTTAACAAAAACCATTTACCTAAGTGTGTACATAAATCCAAGTTTCAGACGTTATGCGAAAATTATGAAAATTCTGCAAAATTTCATAAAAATTTCTAAATTTTTATTCAGCATCTTTAGAAAAAAATTTGGTACGCAGCTTTGTAGTCCTGTGTGTGGCCATATGTGTGTTTAAAATTACCTGCTTATGAAATAATTTTTTAGGTAAGAACATACACATACTTGCGCTTTCTAAAAATAGGAATTAAAATTGGATTCGCCTACATATCCATTTATTTTATTTTGAACAAAGCTAATAGTAAAATTTAAAGTGGAATGTGGATATGACAATAAAAAAAAAAAATAAAAATATTGCCTGGTCTGTCCGGGATTTGACCAAGACAAACGGCGAGATGCCAAAAAAGCTGCGTCGCTTCTAGAATACGCGCCACAGCACATTCTTGAAATGACAGTTTCTAAATCACTACATATATGAATCTCTTCATTCATCCAAAAAGACAAACGCATAAACATGTATGCCTTATTTATGTGCATAAATATCATATATGTAATACTCCTATATTGGCAGTGAGAGCTAGTACGGTCCGAAAACACTACAGTACAGATATATCAATAAACACGTACGAAAGAAAAGGAACACATACGTTTATAAATAAACATGTACGCAACACATATACAAAAACGGCGCTGAAGTACACAATACATTGACAAAAACGGTACTGGACTGTCTCGCTTTGATTTCGGAATGCTTACACATTGAGAAGTTAGCTTATATGATAGACAGACGGAGAAAATTAATTTGAATTAATAAGCATAAATGCAAATTAAAATTTTACCCTTACAGACGGCAGTAATGCGAATAAACCAGCCGCAAGGTCGTGGGTTCGAGTCCCACGGCCAGTATACTTTTTTTATTTCTTTTTCATTCCTTTTTTTATAAGTTCTATATTTTTTTTTACGTTACTCTCAGTTAGTTGTTGTGGAATTTTTAACAAAACTCATCTCTAAAAATTTAAATTAACTAATAGTAAAATAAGAAATGTGATATAAAATAAAGCAAATGAAAATAAAATAAAGTAAAATTAAATATATAAATAAAATAATATAAACAAATATAAAATAAATAATAAAAACAAAAAATTTTTCGCAATCGCTCCAACCGAGTATAGAACCTGGCAGCTCCAGGCTTGTAGCTCGCAATTCTCACCACTCGGCTACCGCGTACGCGAAACTCGACTGCTTCGTTTGCTTACTTGTACAAAAGACAACAACTGGCCGTTTTTACCAGTGTTTTCATCGAAAATTCCCTGGATCCGAGTTAATTCCCAAAAATTTCGTGCATTTTTTCGGCTGCTCATTTTAAAGAGGAAAATGCATGAGTTAAAGCAAATTAAGGCTGGTTATGCAAATAATCGAGCCCGTTTGTCTACCGTATTACTGCCAATATAGAAGTATTACATATATGATAAATATGTACGATTGATCTGCTTTCGTCTTCCCCTCGCCGTCCTCGATCCAGTGACAAATTATTAAGTTTTCTGCGAATTGCCACGACACCATCAATATTAACCCTAGGTTGACGAAATATTTAGGTTTTCGCATAAGTTAACATTTAATAAAGCTATACTCGTACATTTTATATGGAGAATAATAATATTTCGTTTAAAATTCTGCATGTAGACACGCGTTACTCTTATGAATATTAACTAAAAAAATCATGTCATATTAACAGCTGGAACGAAAAAAACTATGTGCGCTAAAATAGGTTAAAAGCAAATTTGAGTTGACATATTTACACGCATACATGCAGACATACATACATATGGACATATACAGTGGACTAGCACTAGTTTGGACATAGCATATCTTTTACTTTGATGTGGTTGAATCTTTTTGTGGTACTGAAGATTTGCTTACGGATGAACATAAATAAAAATCATCCGTGAATATATGTAAATATATTTTTATAAACGCTTTGAAATATAGAAATTTGTAATATTAAAGAATAAATAAAATAATTTTTTTGGTTTTTATACAAATAGTATTCAAGGTACATTGACCCACTTTTACAAAAATCGTGGCGCGTCATGGACAAAAATTTTACAATTTCGGGCCGAAAAATGAGAAAACGAGCTGAGTTGCCGATAAAACCACATATGTTTGTAATTTTAGAAGTTTTGACTTTATTTAAAAAAAAACGCGTGAGTACTAGGTACTCAAGAAATTTGATGTGTAAACATATGCGAACGGCCACACATAAAAGTACGTTTACATATAAATATAATCTCCTCGTTAGCTGTCAAATTGGTTGTGCTTGTTATTCACACAACTCGAGGAAAAGTTAAGCTTCTTCTCGGTGCCACCGTAGTCACTTATTTCTGCAACACATATTATGCCATTTAAATATATTTTAACTTAATATTTTATCAAAAATGCCTTAACAAACCTATTTTCCTTACTAGCGTCAATTTTTGTTTACTTTAACATTCTTCTTCGCATGTATTATCGATAAAACTAGGTTGGACACCAAAAAGTTATCGGTTTAATCTGAGATATTTTTAATTATCATAGTGTATGGCTAATCTCTTTTTCTAATAACAGATTAGGGAGTTAAGCTCGAAAATTAGGATAATCTGTAGCTATTATTAGGCGATTCAGTTACATAAATCCAAATTTAGGTTAGGTTAGTAATTAAACATTAATTTCAATTAATCATATATATTATTTCTCTAAGGTGTTTTTTTGTTAGTCTCCCTTTTTATATTTTCCTATGTAAGCAGTTCCACTAATGAGGTGTCATTTGAGAAGTCAGAGGTCCCCTGAGTGGTTATTAGGTAATATTAATGGTCATAACTCCTCTGAAGTAAAGAAATTGGTTTTTTAATTCTTGTTTTTAATTTGCCATTGTTAAGCTACACTAAAGGTACTTTGTACTGAAGCACTATTGTGACTGCAGCATCGCTTACACCGTAAACGACAGTGGTGGGCGCACACATAATTCAATAATTAATGGTTCGATAAACTGACAGTTGTCTCTCTCGCACAGCTCCCTTATCCGTGGCACCGTGTTGCGTCGTTGCAAATTAAAAAAATAGTAGCTTATGTACGTGTGAAATAGAAATATAAGTTTTTTTGTGCAATATGTTTATTTTTATATTCAAATAAAGCACAATTAACCAGGGTTCGTATTTGCACACACATGCTCTGCTCACACACACGCCAGATACACATTCAACTTGCACTCACTGCTCATACACATGTGTGTGCATAAGTGGAAAACAAACTCTGCTCACAGAAAAGTGTGTGCTGTTTGTTATTAAGCACATGCACATGTGTGTGAGCCGATTTTTGTACAAATTTCAGCCCATGCACATGCACATAATATATTTTTAAAAGAGTTTGTTTATTAAACGTTATTTTTTGAAAGACAATTCGATAAAAAGTGAGATGTTGTTTGTTTTTTATATTACAGAAAACATATTAAAAAATTATTTTAAGATTTGAGTTAGAAATCGAAGTGTATAAGTTTCTCTACGCAAAGCACGCACATGGTCGTGTGCCTTATATTAATAAAAATAAAGTACACACATGTGCCCGTGCTTTTTACCAAACGGCACACACATGTGATGTGAGCAAGTTTTTAATTTTTTATATGCACAGCACACGTGTGTGAGCGTAAAATGTTAGGATGTGCTGCACATGCGTGTGCAAATACGAACCCTGCAATTAACCAATGAAATAAATTACAAAATTCAGGTATAATTCTTACAACTTCGTTTGAAATGCCAATTTTCCTGCAAATACATTATAATTCGCAAAAGGAAATTCACTACTGATTGCCGACTTTGCGTACTTTTCTACTATCATTTTCGCACCAAAGGATTTCATTCTTCATTTCTTTCTCTGTCCTTCGTAAGTGCAACATTTTTTTTTGTAAGAGAGTGCTAAACCGCGGCTGCCAATAATTATCTCATAATTATCCTTTTATTATTGAATCATGGGACGCGACAATAAGAGAGAAAAGAATAATAAGGAATTAAATAATATAGTGCCCAATATTAAGACCGTAAATTTATAAATAAGAAAGGAAAATTTAAAATAATGTTACACAATTTAGAACAACATTGAAAAAATCATCGTTAGGAAAATACTGTGCTTCAATAACCACAATTTTCTTATATATGTAATTATATTATATATATAGTATAATTTGCAGTAGTCAATGAAATAAAAAAAATTACATTGTAAAATAGCCAAAAATTGGAAAATGTGGTACAATATCAAAGTTGTGGTATAAAATTCATCCTCAATTTCAGCTGAAATCGCTATACAATTCTCAATTTGACCATATAAAAAAATATCATGTGAAATTGCGTACGAATTTTCAGCGAAATTGAATTCGCGAATACAACTCTGAACATTGCTTATTGTGATTTATTCATGAGCAAAAAGAAGAAAAACCAAACGTCAATAACAAATAAACAAAAACAAACCGAGCCTATAGTCACAATAGCACTTCAATACTTTTACAATACTAATTGCCGATGCCAGTCGGTAGATGGCGCGCTATAGGGGTTTCCTTTGTTCATGAATTATGAAGTCAAAAATGTATACAGAATTAGGTACGAATTCGTAAAGTGCGCACAACATTTTTTTTATACAATTACGATCTTTTAAAAAGCCTATCCGTTAATAAGTAGGTAATCTATTATTAATTTTCTACAGTAAAATATTTACTATTGAAGTAATAAATAAATACAATTTTTTCCAAGTAATTCACATCAAATTAAACTTTTTCATTCTAAATGTAGTGAATATACTTACATAAAGTCAAATATAAAAGCCGAAAACCATATTGTGATCGTATTGGGATTCGATTTTGAAACCGCTCTTTACGCGCTACTACGCATACCGTAACTATAAACTAGTGAAAATTATATAAAGTCGTCACAACTAACAAAATCTTTCACGTGTGAGTCATCGTGCACTTTAGATGGCATTCAAAATATAAATCTTTAACATAAAATGCTTTTTGTATTCCTCAGTTCTTATATATATTTATATACGAGTATATATCTTTACCACTAAATACAACATCAAGATAACATTATTTCTTTATAAAAAATTTTAAATACACTATTTTCCCCCAATAGATTATTATGTCTAAAATAATATCAGAAAACACTTAAATATTTAACTGTAAAAATAAAAAGTTACAAATAACATTTTTTGCAAAACTTTTGATTAGTATTGATAGCTGCTAAATATTTATGCCGCTTTTTTTTTAGTTTTCATGATTT
This sequence comes from Rhagoletis pomonella, assembly GCF_013731165.1. Classification (NCBI taxonomy): domain Eukaryota; kingdom Metazoa; phylum Arthropoda; class Insecta; order Diptera; family Tephritidae; genus Rhagoletis; species Rhagoletis pomonella. The sequence goes on along the minus strand of NW_023463376.1, from coordinate 2,653 downwards.
CCATGAAATCATTCACGAATTCTTACTCAATTCTGCAATATAAACCACACAATTCGTACATGAACGAAGCCGTTAAAGCGCGCCATCTGTGGCATCACCATAATAACACTTAACTTCAAAATACTGTGGTATTGTGACTTGAAGCTTAAACATAACTGTAATCCAAATAATAGGAATTTCAATTATAAGAATTGTAGCAGGCTGCGCTGTCAGTTAAAAATATTCACTTTTTCCTCTTATGATAAAAGCTGAGAAATATATTTATCGCGTAAATTGTAGATACGGTAAGTACATTCATATGTATATTGGTATTATGGTATTTTATGTAAATTTCGCATCACAATCTTATTTGCAGCCCATATTGTTTCTGGCTACCCTGTCAGAAAAATATTCGGAGATTCCTTTTGTGAGAACTGCTAAGCCATACATTTATTACGAGTATTATTTGTATGGTAAGCATATTGTTGTTTGGTATTATGGTATTTTTGGTGACTTTCAATTCAACATTTCATTTACAGAAAATTTTTCCATTAGATATACTGACATATTGCGTTTATCTCATAAAGTCTACATAAAATCGGTAACCTTATAATTTCAAAAAGTTATTTTGTTGATCATAATTACCATTTTGACTACTATAGGATTCAATTTAATATAATTACGCATAACAATGCCTAGAAAAAAGTGTATGGGAGTGTCAGCTGATCGCAAAAAACGTAATTACCTTCCAATAAACCAAGGTATGCAACAACGGCAGATCTATTTGCAACGAGCTAGGGAATGTATGCGGAACCAAAGGCAGAAACAACGGACCGGAGAAAGGCAAAAATTCATTCCCCAATTTAGTAGTGTTTTGGTGTCATCATATTTTCAGCGATTAAGGGAAGATGTCAGTGCAAGGAGGCGGCAAGAAAAGCTACCAAAGACGTATTGCGGTGCACGACTCTTCCTTAAAGAAGATGAGATGGAATCAAATTGTGCTGAACGCATGGTGAAGATATGTGAGTTTTGCTCAGCTAAACTTTATCCAGGCGAGGCAGCTGATAATACTGCATCCATCTGTTGCCACAAGAGTAAGGTCAGTTTACCACCAATTTCTGTCCGCGATGAGCTGAAAGCGCAATGATGACATCACAAAAACTATTTGGAGAATATCCGTAGTTTAACAACGGTCTTGCGTTTGCTTCAGTGCAGGTGAACTTTGCCAATATTCCGGGTAGAGGACCATTTTGTTTTAAACTAGAGTACGACGATTCTCAGATATTATTTTTTCTGTTAAAGAAACATTTAATCAAAAAGTTAATTCTGAATGTATTTTCTCCCCCAATATTGTATACAAAGTAAGTGACACCATGTTTCCCTCAACTCATGACACTCATATATCAGTCAGTTTGTAATATGTTTTTATGTATGTACCTAATAAGTATAAATAAGTTCTGATGTACTATAAATCTCATTAATGCTTTGTAATATATGTATAATAAAAATAAGGGGTTTATAAGAATAATTATTTCCACGAACTATTAGAACAGTCTGCTTCTATCTGTGGCTACAAAGAGGGATGAGCTTACTGTGTATTTCTGTCTGCGCAGAATGCGCAGAATTGCTGATTTAATTTTTTTATTCATTTTCATTTTTTATTATTTTAATACATGAAATTATCGGTATGACTGATAAAATATCATACTTGTATATACTTGTGACTCAAGGGCGTTAAAATATCTTGGAAACACCGCATCAGTTATAGTTTTTGAGCTTATAGTTTAAGCATTTCTATTTGTAAGTACTCCTAAATTTTCGGAATATAATCTGCGGTTCATGTAAATGAAAGCGATTTTTGGGGGAGTTCTGTAGAGATTGAAATTGCGGGATTTTACCCTATGCCTTTTCATTCCATACGTTTTGCTGTTACTCACTTTTTACTCCCACTTCAGAGAGTGATTTTGCTGTTTGACCTTTTTCCAGGATTTTACACGAAAAGTATTGGATCAGAGCTATTATATCATCCATATATATGCATATTATACATACATATATTCATGTTTGTTCATCAGTTATCAACGGTCCCAGTTAAAATGATTTCAGTATTTTTTTAAATTTTCGCCTTGGTTTTTTTATCAAAATAGACTACTAAACCTATGCCTAAAACCATCTACGAATATCAAAACCAACAGTTGCAACAGATGAGCCCATACATATTTATGTACATACAGAGGTACAAAGCCGTATGCATGTGCGGGGTTTAAATAATCGGAAGCAAACACAGGGTGCTTCAAATGAAAATAAAAATTTTATGCTGAAATACACATGCTAAGCCCTTCGAAATTTTGTGCTGGGGTATGCGTTACAGCTTCGCAAATTTTATCCCTACCGAAACCAAAGATGTATAACAATAATAATAATAGATTGGCGCTTACACATATGTTAGTGTTTGGCCGAGCTTCTCCTCCGATTTGTGGCGTGCGCCTTGATGTTGTCACACAAAGCGGAGGGACCTACAGCTTTACGCCGACTCCGAACGGCGATTGTATTTTTATGAGAAGCTGTTTTTCATGGCAGAAATACACTCGGAGGTTTGCCATTGCCTGCCGAGGGACGACCGCTAATAAGAAAAAACCTTTTTTCTATATTTTTTTGCGATGTTGCTTTTACC
>NW_023463375.1:0-14225 GCF_013731165.1 Rhagoletis pomonella | reverse complement strand
AAGGAGGTGAGAAGAAAGGGGAAGAGTGCAGATACCTCTCATTTAAAGAACCACGAACTTGAATTCAATAAAAGTTGACGCGTCTGGAAGCAAATAGAAAACACAAAAGAGAATGCGAAAAAAATGCTTTCAAGACTTATCTGATTATCAACTCTTCCCGATATAAATTGGGCTTTAAAGAACTGACATTTTTTACTATCGTTAGGATTGCATGTGGCGGGACTTAAACACGCGAGCTCGGTATTTTAAGTCAACACCTCAATCTCTACGTGTAAAAATAGTAGATTGGCGCTTCCAAAATATGTTAGCGTTTAACCGAGCTTCTCCGATTTGTTGCGTGCGCCTTGATGTTGTGCCACAAAGGGCGTTTTTATGAGAAGCTGTTTTTCATGGCAGAAATCCGAGCTCTAATCACTTTTTCAGATATTTATTTTTTTGGATTTTGGTATCGATATTTGCGATATCGAGTCTTTTTATTCCGATATTATTGGGTACCCGATATTTTTCCAGCGATACTTTAAATGAGTACCATATCGATACTTTCGGTTCGATATCGTGTCCCTAACTCCACATATGAAAAAAAATCTTTGGTGTATTATACTCAATATTAAAAATATTTTTCCCCAATACCAAATAGGCTTAATCTATCATTCTCCTAGCTCAAGTGATACACTTAAACGATATTTTAAACAATAATTGCCTAACACATGATAATGTTGTTTTCATTGGTGATTTCAATATAAATCTTTACAAAATTACAACATACAGTAGGCAGTTAGTGGACTTATTTCAGTCATTCGGAATGGACCAAAAAATTGATTTTTATACGCGAAAAGGGGATAACTCAGAAACAATGATAGATTTACCAACAGCCAATATGTTTCTTGTAAAAGACTGGATGACCATCGGGTTACGGATCACGAAACTATCTACTTTAAAATCAAGTTGGAAAGAATGTTTCAAATGAGAGCTAGGAAAATGATAACTTCTTGGGAATATTACACTAGTGATTGCCTTGTTGACCAATTGGGGCAATCTAATTATAACCATTTTGAGAATTTAAGTATCGATAATAAGGTTGCATTATTGAATAATACATTATCAAATGCTGTGAGCATTTTGACATATTCGAAGGAAATCAGTGTTAGACTGATGAACAAGTGGTATGATTTCGAACTGGCAAACCTAAACAAGCATAAGTTAAATCTCTACAATATCGCTCTACAGTCGGGGGATTGGAACGAATATAATATTACCCGTCGTAAATACAAACGACTAATAAAGGTTAAAAGGGCTAAATACATGGAACACAAAATAGCATGTAATGCAGGAGATAGCAAGGCGATGTGGAAACACTTGAAAAATTGCATATCTATGTCTAAAGATAGTAGTGTCATTAATAAAATAGTAATAAAAGGCCAACTTTTCACACATGAAAGTGAAATAGCACATTCACTGAATAACTACTTCATTGATAGTGTGATGGAAATCAGCTTAAATATTGATCCTAGTAATCGTGAAATAATGTCTATTGGTAATGAAGACATTAGCTTTAAATTCCAAAGCGTATCAACGAATGACATCCTAGATATAGTTAAAAAATTCAAAAATAAGGTTGGTGGTAAGACTCTAAGACTTAAAGACTCTATAACTTATACTGGGTATTTTCACTCAAATTGTTAACGAAATTCTAAAGAAAGGTATAGTCCCAAATCATTGGAAAACTTCCATTGTCGACCAGTGGGAAAAACAAAAAATACCATTAAAGCTGACGAGATTAGACCTATAAACACATTGCCCTGTGATGAAAAGATACTTCACACAGTGGTTAAAAATCAACTTGTACAATATTTGGAAAATAATAAGATTATTATACCACAACAATCAGGTTTCCGTAAAAGGCATTCCTGTGAAAGCGCTTTGAACCTGGTCATTGCTAACTGGAAAGAAGACCTGAGCAGGTATTAACATATAATAGCTGTAATTCTTAGACTTAAAACGTGCCTTTGAGACGATCGGCCAAAAACTGTTACAAAAAAAGTTATTCAATATAGGCGTAAATGGTATCGAACTAAAGTGGTTTGAAAACTTCATTACGAATCGATATCAAAGAACTGCGATTGGATCATCAATATCCGATAAAAGAAGTGTATCTGTCGGACTTCCTCAAGGATCTGTGCTAGCTCCAATTTTGTTCAATATATGTATATATTAATGACATTGGCCCGTAGTCATAGTCAAAATAAAGTCGACTTTAAAGTTAGTTGCAGCTTTTTTGACAGATATCCCATTGAAAATTATGTCAAAAAGCTGCAACTAACTTTAAAGTCGACTTTATTTTGACAATGACTACGGGCCATTATTAATTGCATAAAGTATTGCGATATTAAGTTATTTGCTGTTGATATGTTGCTTATGCTAAGTGGAAAAAATATAGCTGAAATAGCCTCTAAATTGCAAGATGACTTAAATAAAGTATACGATTGGTTATGTTTGAACAGACTTAAATTGAAGGTCAATAAAACTAAGTTTATGGTGATATCAAGGCGAAATTTTGAGAACAGTCAGTTGCTAACTCTAAAGGCCCGTTCAAATAGAACTTTGGCGTTGCGCTGGCGTCGCTTCAACAGCTGACTATGAATACATGAATTCAAAAGCAGCCGTCCACATAGCCAAAATTCGGCAACGCTCACCCTAACACAAAGCAAAATGATGGCCAACTCTCAACTTTTCGCGTGCGTCGCTCGTCAGCTGTTGCAAATAAATGAAATTATGTGAAATATTTTTCCTTTTTAATCAAGTGCGGGCAAGAAATATAGTTTTTAATGCAATTATTTATATGAAATAATAATTTATCTGTCGTTTGTATGTTAATTTAGTGGCCCAAGCGTTCGCTCCCAAGCGTTCATTGTAGCAAGCATACTTTTAACGTGCGTTCTGTCAAATCAACGCCAACGCGAAAGTTCTATGTGGACCGGCCTTAAATATAAACAACGAAGCACTGGAAAAATTTAATACGAACACATTGATTATACTGTAGGCAAGATCGCAAAAAAATTATACTTTACGCAGAGAACCTGTAGAAGGTATAAGACGTTGGTATATAGATCTATAATCGAACCTCATTTTATTTATTGTCCAACTATTTTTTTCATAATGAGAGATAGTCAAATTTATAAATTGCAATAGCAACAGAACAGAGCCATGCGATTCATCCTTAGAAAACGTTCTGACACACCTATCAGAGACATTTTGGTCGAATTAAATTGGCTGAGTGTTAAACAAAAACTTTTTTACTACACAATGAAATTTATTAGGAACATTATAGATGGCAACTTGCCTGATTACTTAAAAAGCAACATAAAGTATGTCAATAATGTACACTCCAAAAATACTGCAAATAAAAATGATTTCAATCTACCTGCTTATAAAACGGAAGCAGATAAATGTAACTTGTATTATAAAGGATTAAGATGCTTTAGTGAATTACTAAATGATGTTAAATCAAGCAATATGAATGAATTTGAACAAAAATTGTATAATTATTGTAGGATCCTTCCTATTTAGTGATGCATGGGCAATCTTCCAGACTATCAATCGCAATGCATCCGAAAAGCACGCATCCGAAAAGCAGCCGAGGCTCATCACAAAACGCATCACTAGATCAAATCTGTGAATCGCTGTATAGATCAGTGTTGCCAAACATGGGCTTTTCCTACCAAAACTGTTAGTTTTTTTTTTCATTTAGTAGGTTGGTATGCTTGTTTGGATTTTGGTAGGTTTCGGGACAATGAGTAATAGTTATTTGCGAAAAATAGAAAATATGTACGTATCTCCAAATATTTTAGCAACCTTTTTACACAAATATTTCACCGGCGCGTTCGTATAATGGCGGCCACAAACATGTAAATATACCTGATTCCTAAGTACAAACGTATTATTTATTATTGCCAATATGCAATACGGACATCCATATATCGTGACCTAAGGGTGAAAAGGTGCCAAGTCCATTTTCAGAAATTTTTCAGGAGAGACGAGAAATCGATGTAGTTTCGTATTACCTGTCATTCTGCATCAAAAACTAAACTTAAAAAAAATGGACTTGGCACCTTTCATCTTTAGGTAGCGATATAATTTATGGCGTACTTGGACCAAGATTCCAGAGAAGTCTGCCAATGGGCTCGTACTCAACTATATTTCAGGCGGAAGTCTTCCCAATCGAAGTCTGTGTTCGCGAATGTCATCGTAGAAGGAAAATGAGGCCAGAATAACTATTATGTCGGACATTCAGGCAGCGTTAGAGGCCTTAGAGTCTTTTAAAACGGCATCATGTAAACTCTTGAACCACCTGCGAGCCCACAATAGCGTCACGCATGAAGGGTTTGAAGGTAACGAAAGGGCTGACTGTCTCGCAAAGCGTGAAGCCCAAATGCGTTTGCATGGTCCCTAGCCTTTCTGTGGTACTTCTAAAGGATACACTGCAGACCTACTTAGAAGGTTGCTGGGAATAATCTCAAATTGCTGCCTACTGGCGGAAGTCAAAGGGAATAAGACAATAAGACAGCAGGAACTCCGAAAGACACCTTGAACTTAGAGCTTTTACTGGCAACCTGACAGCACACTGCAAGTTAACGTACGGTTTTAATTAAATGGGTCTTTCTGTGAGGTACTATAGGGTTTGGCGGCTGGTAAAAGAAATTCCAGAGTATATTCTATGTGCCTGTCCACGAAGCATGAATCGTAGACTGATACACCTTGGAGAACGATTGCCTTCTCCATCTAAAATTTGGAACATGGCCGCATCCAAAGTGCTGAGCTTTTTAAATAGCCTAAGGTTGGAGTGATTACAATTTTGATTTAGCACAATATACCTTCTTAGGTCGCAGCGCGGGTATCTTCGACGTAATAATAATAATATCGTCACTAGACACGAATAAACAGCTCGGGAAAACTCTTTGGGGAGTTCTGGGGAATACTGTTGCACTCGAAAATATAGTTGACCGCGGACATAAGTTTATGGGTCTTTCTTCGCTGTCAAAGAGGTTAACGCGGCTTTATTTGCCGTCACCTATGTTAAGAGTCTTTCTTCGCCGAAATTTTTTTACGCCTCTTTTTTCGCTATCAACTTTTGAGCTCGCGTCTTTATTCTAGTGACGATATGTATGTATGTGTAAAGAGACATATGTACATATGGATAAGTCTGTGCAGTAAAATGGATCATTATACGCATTTAATTTGTTTTTATTAATCTAGTTGTGTTTTAGTTTTACTAGTTTATGTTAATTATGTTATGTTATAAATTTGACATTGAAAACAAATATTAAAACTCAAAAAAATGTTTGCTAGGTTTTGGTTGGTTATGGTAGGAAAGTTTGGTAGGAAAAAAATTTGTCTGTGGCAACGCTGGTATAGATGCTTGCATACGCGGTGGCTCAACCGCAGCCAAATAGTGCAATCATTGTAATGATTTGTTTTGGAAGTATGCCTCATTGTTTTTCACTGCTGTTGGTGTCCATATAAATGGCCTATACTTTATAATTTGTCTAGGCTTTAAATTATAGATCCTAAATATACATAAATATGTATATGCATATAAGTTTAAGCTAGGCTTAATTAAGCTGAAAGAATTAAATAAATCTTATATATAAAAATAAGTGCACGTTTTTGGTGTGACCTCATAACTTGAGAACGACTTCCCCGAATGCAACCAAATTTATGCGGCATATTCGGGCTATCATGCAGATGGTTTTCCTGAAGTTTGCTTGAATTCGGAAAAGGGGGCGTGGCGCCTCTATTTTATATATAAAAATTAGTGAGTTAGCTTATAACTTGAGAACGGCTTCACCGAATTCAACGAAATTTATATAGCTTATTCGGGCCATGTTGTGTTGTAGGTTCAATAAAAACGTCTTTGTTCACTGATGCTTACAAGTCTAGATCTTTATTAGTAATGTTCGCCTAGAGATGACAGTCGCAATCGTACGCATACATACATGCATAGGGTTGCCAACGCTAGGCTAATACAGTCATCACATCTCCCTTCTTTGAGGAACTTAAATTCTACTACATGTTTTGTTTCAATAATCTATTCATTACTTTACAAAATCATTTGGGTCATCATTAGATCATTTAACATCAAAGTTTAGATAATCATTACATTGTTTAATATAATAATTTAGATAATCATTACATTGTTTGATATAATAATTCAGATAATCATTACATTGTTTAATATAATAATTCAGATTATCATAAAATTGTTTAATATGATTATTCAGATAATCATAACATTGTTTAATGTAATAATTTAGATAATCAATTAATTATTTCACATAATCTTTTAGGTAATCGGGTCGTTTAATCTCCCTACCCGCCCGTGTTCGCGTATCTGTGCTAGGAGCCGGTTCTGTCGATACATTTACTTTTCTAGCAGGCGAGCTAGCTCCTGTGTCTCTATCTGGAGGATCGCTTGCTTCAAATTGGGCCCTTTCGCTGTTAAAATCATTTACATTGGTATTTTGACCCTCATATAGTTCATCGTTTTTCCGATTGTCATCATAAGTCGGACCAGTCTATCTTATTTCCACTAGACAACTCCACCTCATACGATCTAGGTCTGTCGCAGATCTTAGTTATTCTAGCAGGAACTAACGGTTTATTCAAGTCTTTCCTTACGTAAACTTTGTCATTTATATTCAAAGGTCTTAAATTGTGGGCACTTCTATCATAATAGTCTTTTTGCCTAAGTTGTTTACTAATTAATTTCTCTTTAAATTCTCTATTCTGTCTTTCTCTTTCATAATTTATTTTATTAGGTAAAATTCCTCTGATTTTCCTACCGAACATGATTTCATTGGGAGACTTTAATCCCTCGCCTATCGGTGTATTTCTGTATTCTAACATTGCCAGATTTGGATCTTTACCTGGATCGTCATCCAGTTTGTTAAACATTCTTTTGATGGTGCCTATGTGCCTTTCAACCATTCCGTTTGATTGAGAATACTTTGCACTGGACGTTTTCCAGGTGAAGTTCCAATCTTTGGCAAACTTTAAGATTTCCACGCTGTTCAGTTGGGTGCCAGGATCTGAATATACAATGTACGGAATGCCATGTCTAGCAAATTGTGATTTTAATACGGCTAACACCGAACTACTAGACATGTCTCGCAATTTAGCAACTTCTACATACTTGCTGAAATAATCCACTATTAGCAAAAATTCTGAACAATGATAGTAAAATAAGTCTACACCTAACGTTTGCCATGGTCCATCCGGGACCTCCCTATTTATTAGAGTCTCTTTAACGTTAGCTTTTCTATATTTAGTGCAAATTGCGCAATTATCTACCATGTCTTCGATTTCTTTGCTCATGAAAGGCCAAAACAAAATTTCTCGAGCTCGTATTTACATTTTTCTTTTCCAAGATGATTAAAATGTATTAATTTTAACATTTCTTTTCTTAGGTTTTTAGGGACTACTATTCTGCTACCTTTGAATATTATGCCATCTATGATACTTAATTCATTTGAGTAGTTATAATATGGTTTTACAATGCTGTGAACCTGCCTCTTATTAGTGGGCCAACCTAGCCTTATGTTTTCCATTAACATTTGCATTTCACCGTCCGACTCTGTTTCTTTAACAAACTGATCTTTTTTATCTAGCGATATGGGAAAGGATTCCATAACTAAGCAAACTTGTGTTTCAATTTCTTTTTCTAGATCCAATTTTTCGTGGATACAGTAGGCTCTGGATAACGCATCTGCTAAGAACAACTCTTTACCAGGCTTGTATTTAACTGTGATGTTGTATCTTTGTAGTCTGAGCCTTATGCTTTGTAATCTTGCCGGACAGTCATTTATACACTTTTTAAATATTGCCTCTAGTGGCTTGTGATCTGTCTCAACTAAAATATCCTTGCCGTATATCTGTTGATCAAATTTTATGCAGCCAAACGCTATGGCAAGGGCTTCCTTTTCAATTTGAGCATACCTTTGCTCTGTTTGAGTTAATGCTTTGCTCGCATAAGCTACAGGTAAGCTGTTTTGCAACAATACCGCCCCTAGGCCATTTTTGGACGCATCAATACTTAACACTACTGGCTTTTGTACATCGTAATATTGTAGGACTGGTGCTTTGCATAGTAAATCTTTTAATTCTACAAAGGCTTGGTTCGCGTTCTCATCCCAATTCCACTGCACATTCTTCTTTGTTAATTCTCTTAACACAGCATTTTTAGTCGCTAAACTAGGAATAAACCTTGATACGTATGTTATCATACCAAGAAAAGTTTCAAGCTCATTTTTATTTTTGGGGGATTTCATATCAACAATTGACTTCACCCTGTCTATGTCAATTTTTATGCCTTGGTCAGTGAAAATATGACCCATGTACCTAACCTCTTTGCTACTCATTTTGCATTTATCTAGTTTAAATTTTACATTCCTATTTTCAGCTCTTTCTAGAACTTTTTCTAGTCTAGCATCATGTTCTTCATGGTCTTTGCCTCTGATCCTAACATCATCAATGTAAATGTCAACGCCCTCTATATCACCAAAGATTTCCTGGAAACACTCCTGAAATACTTCAGTGGCAGAATTAATGCCAAACGGCATTCTTAAGTATCTATATCTGCCAAATGGGGTGATAATTGTCATCATGTAACTACTTTTTTCTGTTAACCTGACTTGGTGAAATGCTTTGTTTGCATCAAGCACGCTAAAAATTTTGCTTCCTGCTATGCTAGAACTCAATTCATCAAAGGTAGGTATTTTTCTATGCTGTCTTTTGATAGATTTGTTAAGCTCAGTTGGATCTATACAAATTCTGATCTGACCATTCTTTTTTTTGCTGATTACTATAGGGTGAACCCATTCAGTTGGCTCAGTAACTTTTTTCATTATGCCATCTTTTTCCATCTTATACAATTCTTCCTTCACTAAGTCATTTAGTGCAATTGGTATTTTCCTGCAGGCTGCAATGTTAGGTTTCGCATCGGTTTTTAATTGAATGTCATATTTAAAATTAGTAATGCAACCCATGCCTTCAAATACTTTTTTATGTTTATTTAATATTTTGTCTATCGACGAACCATTATCATCTACCTTTATGTTGTGAACTCTTTGCAAAATGTTGAGTTCTATTAGACTAGGTAAACCTATTATCACCGGCTGGTTATCAGTATTTTCGGTTACTATAAACTCTAAATCTGCCCTTTCTCTATTTGAAAATTTACAATTTAAACTACATTTGCCAATAACACTTGTACTCTGGCCACCATATGCAGTTAATTTTACATTCGTTTTAACAATCTTGGTACTTTTTAGTTTAGTACTTATTAATTTACTTATTGGCATGACGTTACATCTAGCACCTGAGTCTAGCTTTACCTCAATTTTGCAAAAATTATTTATTGTAATCTGTTCAGTCCAATCTAATTCGTTACTAGAGCTCTCCATGCTACCGGCATACAACGAATCTACTTTTTCATCGCGAGTCTCTGACTTTACTTTAATTTTGCACATTCTCGCAAAGTGATTTTTTCGTTTACAATCATTACATACTTTACCAAACGCTGGGCATTGGCGAAGTCCATGATGTCGTCCGCATTTCTGGCAAACCCGCTGCTGGTTGGACGAAGATGGCGACCACCTGCCAGCGCCACCACTTGCCTTGTTGTTGCCGCTATACGTCTTGCTGTTTTCGCCGCCCCCGGTCTGCTTCCGCGAACTTCCGGTTGCCACGTGGTTCTCGACTTTTCTCTTTATCACGTGTATTTTCGAATCTTCACCAATCGTCTTCATTTGCATATCTGCCAGTTCTACTGCTCTGCATATCTGTATGCATTTATCCAGATCTAGGTTCTCTTCTCGCAGTAAACGGTTCCTCAGTTCGGAGTCGCGAATTCCACAGACTACTCTGTTTTTTATTAGGCTATCTTTGAGGTGACCAAAACCACATGTGGCACTTAGCGTTTTTAGGTCTGTTAAGTAATTCGTAAAATTTTCACCGCTTTGTTGCGCGCGCGTGAAAAACACGTGTCTCTCCACTGTCTCGTTTGCTTTCGGGGAGCAGAAATCCTCAAATGCTTTTATCACTGCATTGAGTTTCTTGTCATCCGCCTCACTTAGTCCAAAGGTGTTATATTTTTCGAGTGCCTCGTCCCCGATTACGTGCAGAAACACAGCTACCTTGCGGTCTTCCTCTTTCTTGTCCAGCTCCGTGGCTTTCATGTAAAGGTCGAACTTCTGTTTCCACTTCTTCCATTTTTCCTTTGTGTTGCCGTCGAATGTCAACGGTGGTGGTGTCTTCATCGAAGTTTCCATTATTTCAGGGGTTTTCTTCTCTTTAATCTTAGTCGGAGCAGTAAATCTACGTGCCAACGTTTATTTGTTTGCGACTTTTCACCAAACACGTGTTCGAGCAGATTTTTGGAACTCGCTTTGCGTTTTTTGCTTAGCCCTGCTGGCTTTCAATACACGCCGTTGAACTGTTTTTCGTAAGAGTCTATATTAATTTCTGAACCAGCGATACTCAAAAGGGGTAGTTGAAATTAAACTACCGGCTGCGCCATGTTGTGTTGTAGGTTCAATAAAAACGTCTTTGTTCACTGATGCTTACAAGTCTAGATCTTTATTAGTAATGTTCGCCTAGAGATGACAGTCGCAATCGTACGCATACATACATGCATAGGGTTGCCAACGCTAGGCTAATACAGTCATCACAGGCCATCATGCAGATATTTTATGTGGAGTTTGCCCAAATTGGGAAAAGGGGGCGTCGCATATGTATCTTATGTATAAAAATATGTACACGTTTTTGGTGTGAGCTTATAACTTGAGAACGGCTTCACCGAATTCAACCAAATTTATGCGGCATATTCGGGCTATCATGCAGATGGTTTACGTGAAGTTTGCTTGAATTCGGAAAAGGGGGCGTGGCGCCTCTATTTTATATATAAAAATTAGTGCGTTAGCTTATAACTTGAGAACGGCTTCACCGAATTCAACGAAATTTATATAGCTTATTCGGGCCATCATGCAGATATTTTATGTGGAGTTTGCCCAAATTGGGAGAAGGGGGCGTGGCATATGTATCTTATGTATAAAAATATGTACACGTTTTTGGTGTGAGCTTATAACTTGAGAACGGCTTCACCGAATTCAACCAAATTTTTACGGCATATTCAGGCTATCATGCAGATGGTTTATGTGAAGTTTGCCCGGATTCGTAAAAGGGGGTGTGGCACCTCCCATACTAACTAAAATTTGTATGTTGTATATCTCTTGAAATATTTGTGGTAGAGTACTGGAAGTTGGTATAGAGGTATATCAAATAATTCCATACTCATGGAGAAAAATGGCGGCATTGGAAAAGAGGGCGTGGCACCTCCCATCTTATATATAAAAAATAAGTACAAGATTTCAACCAAATTTATACGGCATAGTCGGGCTATTATGCAGATGGTTTGTGTTAAGTTTCCCCGAATTCGGAAAAGGGGGCGTGGCACCACCCATACTAACAAAAATTTTCATCTGGTATATCTCTTGAAATATTTGTACATAGTAGATTACTGGAAATTGGTATAGAGACATATGAAATAATTCCATACTCATGGAGAAAAATGTGCGGTATTGGGAAAGGGGGGCGTGGCACCTCCCATCTTAATTAAAAAAATAAGTGCACGAATTCTACCAAATTTAAACGGTATATTCGGACTATCATGCAGATGGGTTATGTGAAGTGGGCCCGAAGTCGGTCCAGCGGTTCATGATATATGACAGTTTATGTCTGTTACATGAACCACGTATATGGTACAACAGCACATACATGAAAAATCGAAAACATAGTGAAAAATTGTTGCTATAATGTGCTGTGTTTATTTTTTCTTCGGATAAATTAAGTCAAGTATAAACATGGCTGCAAGTTTTTCAATAGGGATTTTGTAGAGCCAATGGAATGAAAGTCACCACAATACAACATATCTGTCATTTCATCGTATTATCGAAAAGGTGGTACATTAATATTCGGTCTTTCTATTTTGGACTTTGGAGAATCAACACGTGTGTTGAATATAGTTCTTAATTCATATTTCATTTTATTTTTTTTCGTCAATTTCAATATTTTTGTACAAATTTGTTGCAGCGTTTCGTACGAAAAGTTTGAGTACACTGGAAATTTTCCATGCAGGTATTTCTCCTCATTGATTTATAGTGAACAAAACCATTGTGGAAAATTGTGGCTGTGTTGTGTTCTTTGGCTTCAAATGAAGTTTTTTCAAGTGCTCTTTTACTGTCGATTGTGAATTTCATTTGATTATTTAAAAAAAGTGCGTTTACAATACGATTTATCGAATTCATTCCTATGCATTGAGTTTTTCGTTCGCTATTGAATAAAATGCCACGATCCCGTCGTTCAAATATAGGCCGACGTACACGTCTTGGGAACATGATGTTAACGCAAAGAAGATCTCAAAATGTTGAGGAGCACTCCCAACAAAAGGAAGTACGGCGTGCAGGATTTTTCATTAATTTTTCAATATATAATAAATTTATTGGGAGTATGAATCAATTGGGAATAATTTTCTCCTATATTTCATAATCGATTCGAATGGGTGCTGCTTTTTTGGAAAGGTGTTTAGAAGAAAGGGTGCACAAAGTTTTAATTTTTCCGATAGGTGGCGCAGAGCTACGCTAAAAAAAATTCATTTCGTTCGTTGGCAGCCTTTTGCCTAGATTGGCATATAGATCAATTTTTTCCTTTAGATGGGCCAGGGACCGATCTATTCGAAAAAGTCTTATTTATGGTCCGATTTGCTTGAAATTTGGCTCGTAGGTAGCTTATTGGCTGGGTTAACATATATGATATTTTTTCTGATGAGTGGACCAGATACCGATATTCCAAAAAATCTTAATTGTGGTCCGATTTGCTTGAAATTCGATACCCGTATTATAGATATGCGTAGAATAGAATCGAGTCATTGGCGCATATTCATAGTCATATTTAGTACTCAACTAAGTCAAAACTATTCTAAGTCACAACTAAAGCTATTCATAGTCGCCTTAGTTTCGACTTTTCTGGCTAAGTACCGACTTAAATTTAGTTTCGGCTGCAGCTGCAACTAAGTCGTAACTAGGAAGAAGTATTTTGACGTAAAATACGTCTTACCTTACGATATGGAGGCTATGCTAAAATGTTGTAATTGTAATTTTTAGAGCTTCCCGAAAACGCTTATTGCATGAGCACTAATGAAGCGATTTCAAAGAATAGTATGCCATTACAAAGACAAAATTCCAAACCTATCGACAGATATAGTTATGTAAGTAACCAATTTAATCTCTGTCGTTAAACCAACGGTAAACATTGCCTTATTTTGGGGTCAATTTTGAGCCTTTAAAGTGCTCTAGCAACTTATGGTTGGCAGATATAACTTTCATTTTCGGGATATAGGTTCTTTGAAGCAGTAGACATATTATCGTGTACAAATTTTACATAAATTCAACAAATATTGAGCTTTTTAAGCCAAAAAACTTGCAAATTTTTTTCATTACCAAAATGCTCGAAAACCGATCGAATGATTTTGTTTTTGTTTTCTTTAATCAAAAATTCAAGAGTTTTTCTTTCGTTTGGTATATGGGAAGTATTGGTTGATATCTTCTAAGTGTGTTTATTTGATGCAAATATATGGGCATAAATAATTTTTCATACAAAATCACTTCGTCATCATTTTGCAAACACGTGCATGCGTTGGAAGTGAGGGAAGGAGAAAAAAAAGTATGTATGTGTGCGTTAGTACATATTTCGGCTTTTGATAAACAAATTGAGCAATATTTATAACCTAATCACAGCGTATGTATATATATATGTTGATTGCAGTTAATGTGGATCTGTTTCTATTTTTTAGTAAACTGTGTATGTCTATACATATTATATACATATGTACATACATATATGTATGAACACATGTATGCATAATACGCGAAAACTTTTTGAAGTGGAACAACACTTAAAAAAAGACCAATCCAAGAATAAAAGTAAAGGTGAGTACGTACATAGATAAAGAAAAGAATAAAGGCAAAGGTAAAAATAAAAACAAAAACAAAGTTGCGCAAAGATAAAGGCAAAAATGAAGACGAAGATAAATTTAAACACTTTATTTATATAAGGGCAAAGGTGAATGGGAATATGTATATAAAGAATATGATAAACAAAAATAAGAACAAAGA
>NW_023463374.1:0-14226 GCF_013731165.1 Rhagoletis pomonella | reverse complement strand
TCAATTTTTAGACGCCAAATGAATTTGAATATCACGGCCGAGTGTGCGAAAATGTATTCGTCATGTAATCGTTGCATCATGATTGTGACGATGAAGTAACTATGATTGGACGACCAATGTGCAGAAAGGCTTATTTTGGTTTATTACATGAAAACGCGCGATTGAAATCAAAATATTTCAATTCACATGGTAGTTAAAAGACTAAGTTTTAATTTAGCATCAATATTTAAATTTCCAGAGGACTAGTTTATTAATAAAGTGGCTTCCAAAATTCACAGTGGCAACTGGACTTAGCAAAGATTACTCTTATCCTATTTGCCCAATTATTTCGGGTTATTACAAGAAAATACGCGATCTAAACTAAAACCTTTCAACTTACCCGTCTAGTTAAAAGATTGAGCTTTAATTTAAAACACAGATTTGAAATTTCCGCGCACTAATTTATTAACAACTTTAATCTGAAATACTCTTTTATGTGAAACACACTTTTATGTGTAAATCACGCAAATTAAATGGCGGGAGTTGAGCTGTCAAAATAACTGTCAAACACCTCTTCGAAAGTTCGAATTTCCTACTCCCAAATTTTCGGGAAAAATGCTGCTCCCTGGCAGTTTCGAATAGGAGGATTTTATTCTCGAGAAAAGTAAAATCCGCGAGAAATGAATATTCAGAATGGGGCTGTATATATTTATAAAGAATTTAAATTAAGTAAGGAAATAAAAAATATTCAAAACTTGTCAATAAATTTTAGTACTATTTTTGCGAACACTACGGTACATACATACCTAATACCTCTGTTATTTTTGTTCAAGTGACTTGCGCCTACTTGAAGGATGCATCCCGGCACATACTTTATTCCTAAACACATCCCTGCACATTTACCAATTCAAAGCATCCCTGGTTGGATTTTCCATTTCAACTCGTAGTGCTACCAATAGACATACTGGAAGCGCACTCCAGTGTCGCCTATAACGGCAACCCGAGCACTACCATCTTCCTTCTTTTTCATCAAGCAACTCTAACCGAAGTCATCAGGGCGGCGACCATTTTCGGTTCAGCGTGGGAATTTATTAACCTATCGACCATCATTAAACTTTCACCATCGTGATAATTTCAATTAAATTTATACATACATTTATTTAATTCATGAAATATCTAATATTGTTAATAATTATCTAAATTCATCTTATATCTAATTCATTTACTCACCCAGTTTCAACATTCATTCCATTTTCATTTAAGTCATTCACGTCTAAAATCTCTTACAATAATTTAAAATAATAATAAAAATATAAATTTTAATCTTTTAACTTAAATAAAACTTTCTTGTAATTACAAAAGCAACCCCAGCTTTTAACAGTTTTAAACTAATGAACTGTCATGTTGATATTACTATAGGTAATTAAAGGTCTATTAGTTTTTTTAACGAATAATAAACGAAAGACGCTAAAAAATGAGCGGATTGTATGACTTTGTACTGATATTTAATCCCAACTGTACTGATTGGGCCTGAGCACACTAGCCTGCTCAGTCGGACTGAGCAGTCCACCACTCGAACGCACACTGGACTGGGCAGTCGGCCGAAAACAGGTTTCAGTTTTGTATACATGAACTACGCATGATTGTGTTAGTGCATGTGGCCCTGCAGCAATAAGGCGGTCAATTTTCCGTTAAGGACTCTAGTACTTCACTGGTTAAAATTTGACTGGTCCAATGTCCAATTCTCATTTGCTTGCATCGAAAATGTCAGCCTTCGACCAGTCCTCAAGGAACCGGCCTAGAGATAGACGAAAAGTACAGTTTGGCAGTGACAGGGTGGTGTTGTCTTGCAATTCAATAAAAAAAATTTTAAGAACACCACCTTGTAAATGTCCCAATCGCTTGGTCTGGCCTTGATGCAAAGTGAACATTTGAACACACATTTACTTGCGTGGCTGTAGCTCAGTGCGCAGAGATGCTTGCCACTATTTGTTCGCTTTCAGAAGGGTTCGGGTTCAAATGCCGTCAGAAGCAACATGGCTATAAAATGATTAAATTTTTTTTTGTGTGTTTCCGAATTATGAAAACGCATCTGCGAAGTCCAGAACGCAATCGTACTCCAACGAAAAAAATCTCCAAAATTGGACTAGTCCAGGACTATCTTACGGTCAGTGCTGATTGGACCGGTCCTTTTCCAATGACACGCCAATGCTAAAAATGGCAGTTGAAACCATTGGCAGGGGAATTATGAGGGATTAGTGCTGGTAAGAATAGGGACTATCTGAGGGCTAACCTAGGGTCAGTCTGAGTTGCTGCAGGGAACAAAATGAAATAGAACACATGTTGTCTATGTGTGCGTGTCATTCCACCGTCAATCCGCGATTTTCGCGGACTGAAATGAGTGAGGTAAACTCGAACTCTCTTCCCCCTCTTATCCACACAAAACCGGTTTTAGGCGGACTGAGCAGTCCAGTGTGCGGAGGCCCATTATGTCACTCAAATATCTGGCTACCCTAGCCAGTGGTGATGGCGTAGTCACAGTGCCACTTTCGAGCAAACCGGCATTTTTTCTGACCATTATCATCTCGGTAGTTGTTACTGGAGAAACCCTATCAAAATTGCTGGGCTTGCTAGCGGGCATCGGAGCGCGCAATTGTTTCTGAGTTGCTTCTTCTTTTTGTTCGCCATAGATTTTAAAGAATATAGTGCGCAGGAAATGCATTAACGTACTAGGCGGGGCATTGGATATACATATTGCACTGTTCTCTGCTTTGCAATTTATTGTTGCTTTACCCTCAGACAAGCATTTTTTGTGCACCATTATATTCTTCAGCTTGAACTTTATTGACTTAGCTTTTACACCGGTTACACCAATGAAAAATTCTCTCACATCATTCCGTATAAGATGCAGTGTAGCTGTTTTGAAAGATATCTTCTTTCCAGTTCTAAAGTTTTCGCCTACGCTGCGGTTATTTGTACAATGATTTTGGTTTGTTGTGACCAAACGCGAGACCCGAATCAAAAAAATTTAACATAGCGTGTAGTCAAAGAATTAAACTTAAAAAAAAAAAACATGTATTTCAATTTTCAAAACCGGCTTCAATTCTCAGTACTCTACAGGTACCACCCAAGGTTTTTTGGTTCATGGGTACCACCCCTAAGGTACCACCTTTCTGTTAAAAAAAAGAATTATAGAGATCAGTTAACGTGGTCCAAAGTTTGAAGTCGGTTAAGAAATAAATATGGACGTCGATAGACGTTTTTGAGGCAAGTATAACGGCATAATTTATTTTGGGGAAACAAAAATGTAGCGCCTCTTTTAAATGCAAATATCCCGAAAACCAGACACATATTCCAAAAATTTTAATGTTATTCAATAGGAAATATGAATCCCTTTAAACAGATGTAAATATTATATACATACATCTTATTTATGTAAAAAAATTACAAAAACTGAAACAAACACATGTTTTTTTAGTTGCCTCGTTAAATACATTTAAAATCATATATGTAAAGAAATAGTCCATGAATCAAGCTTTCATTTGATAAACAACACTTTTTCTTCAGGCCTCGCCGTATAAATTGTACCTTTTCAGTGAAATTAGTTTTAAAATGTACAATTTACCGATTTTAAGTACAATTTCAACAATAAAAATACTTTTTGTACCAAACGCTCAAATCTTTGATTCTTAAACCGTTTGCATTTAAGGAAAAGGACATACCTGTATTTCGTATTAGTAGTGCGATTCCCATGGACCAAAAATACAACATCACGTAAGAACGCGACGTTGTATTTGTAACTGGTTTTGAGAAAAAAGTTTGCGAAAGCGGGTTCGTCAGCTGAGCGTTTGTCTACATCACGAGCATCACTAGTTTATACTTTTATTTAAGTTAAGAAGAGTTAATTCAACATGATAACACATTTTAAAGCATTTTAATGCATCATTTTACCTAAATTGTGCGTTTAAAGTGGCTGACAACATTTTTGGTTTTCGTTGTTTTCTTTGCTTTGTTTACTTTTCGCTCGTTTTCCAGTGAAACAAGATCCGCTCAAAAAATCATTGGTACATTGGTAATTCAGCTATGAAAATTGTGGAAATTCTGGGATTGCATATTTCACGGGGCAATACTTTGTTACCAGCTTATGAGATGGTAACAAAATTTACCGGTTACAAGAGTACACAGAATTCGAAAAGGGTTTAAGGGCCTTATTCTCTATCACGAACGATAGGCAAAACGAACGATTCGTCTGCAGACGACAACCTCTCTGATTGCGATTTTAAACTCTATCTGTCGTCTTCGTCTTGCTTTTCATACATTACGTCGCAATGGTCTCGGTTGCGTTTAAACCGGCTAAAATGATGCCGCCGCACTGACAAAACTAACAAGCCACGTAAAATTAAACAGGGGGTACCACAGGGTGGTGTCCTGTCCCCGCTACTGTTAATTATTACATCTCAAAGCTTCCTCAGCCACCAGAGGGTGTTAATATAGTCTCCTATGCTGACGATTGTTCGATCATGGCGTCTGGGAATGGAATTGATGACTTGTGCTCGAAAGTAAACGGTTACCACGTCGAACTTTCTCGCTTCTTCACTGCAAGGAGCCTTGCCCTATCCCCTGCGAAATCCTCGGCAACCCTTTTCACCACCTGGACGAAGGAGGTCAGACTACAACTGGGTATTCACGTCGATGGCGTAACAATACCGACGGTGAATAACCCGCGCATACAACCGCAATTGTCAACAAAGTACAGAGCCGCAACAATATCCTCAAGTCGCTGGCCGGCAGCACTTGGGGCAAAGATAAGGAAACGTTGTTGGCAACATACAAGGCAATTGGTCGGCCGGTTCTAAACTATGCAGCGCCCGTACGGTCGCCGGGGACTAGCAGGACGCAGTGGATGAAGCTACAGACCTGCCAAGACACGGCATTACGTACTGCGACAGGATGCCTCCTGATGACGCCCCAACACCACCTACATGACGAGGCCCAGATGCTCACAGTAAAGGAGCATAACTTAATGCTCTGCAAGCAGTTCCTTTCTGGTAGCCACAGACGTAGCCATCCCAGCGGACAGCTGCTCGCCGAAGAGCCCTCGCCACGGCACGTCAGGAGGCATCTTTACGAACTGACGGACGAAGTCCAGAGGTTTATCAAACAACCTCTGGACCCGTCAACCTACCTACAGGCCCTGAACGGCATTCACAGGGAATCAGTCTCAAGTTATGTAGACTCCCGCCCTGTGAATGCCGTTCACACAACCACCGGACGTGGACGGGACAGAACTTTGTCTGCCTCGGGAGACCCGCACTACAATAGCCCAACTTCGCTCTGGCTATTGCAGCAGGCTCAACTCCTACTTGACCAGAATCAATGAGGATGTGCCCAGCCAATGCTCGGCGTGTGCAGAGACGCCACATGACTCCTGGCACCTCTTCACTTGCCCTGAGAACCCCACTTAGCTAACGCCCCTGTCCCTATGGACAGCCCCTGTGGAAGTAGCACACTTCCTGACGACAACATTGATGGATGAACCGCGGGGCTTAGTAGCCGCTACAACAACAACAACAACATGTCGCCGGACTAATTTTTGAAGCATTCCTCTGCAGACGAATCGTTCGTGTTGCCTATCGTTCGTGATACAGAATAAGGCTGTAAAATTTGACAGGAACTTAACTTACCGGTTACAAAACTTTTATTACCAGCGCAGAATATACCTGTTAGAAACTTTGAGTTTTATGGATTTTGTTGTAGTGTGAAAAATATTTTTATGGAAAATTAATAAAATCATAAAAATTTCCTATTATTTTCCATAAAATGTTTTCAAAAAGTGAAAAATTACTTTAGGATTTTTACTCTGACACTCCCTGCATAACGTAATCTTAAATCATTTTTAACCGACTTCCAAAAAAATGAGGAGGTTATCAGTTCGTCGGAATATTTTTTTTTTTATGTATGTTACCGCATAACTCTGGACCACGTCAACCGATTTCAATAATCCCTATTGCATCGGAAAGGTAGTGTCTCAGAGGTACTAATCCGGTTTAGATCCGATCATTGGATCATGAGATATATATATATATATATTTTTTTATGAGAATTGAAGTCGGTTTTTTTTGCTAAAAATTACTTGTATTTTAAATGTCTGCACTTTTCAGAAAATAGAAGAAGTAGCAAGACTAATGTGACTAACTATTTCACATCTCAAAGAAGTACAGGCTAGGTTGGGTTAAGTTAACGCCGCGAGCCGATTACCAAATTTCGAATACGGCTAATTTCGATCCCTGAGAGCTCAGTATTTGCTCAGAAGTGCGAGCCGAAATGCTTCCGTCTTAGCGTCGCAAAGGTTGGACAGTCTAAAAGAAAGTGTGGATATGATTCTACTTCATCTTCCTCTTGACAGTTGATACAAAAGGATCAGTTGAAATTCCTAGTCTCACCGCATAAATACCAATAGCACAATGGCCTGTCAGAACCCCCATCACTAGCCCTTGAGATGCAACGTGTTTTAAAGTGCCCTATAAAAACATTTGCTGCAGCAGAGAAACGCCTTTCATTTTTTTATTTCACAAAAGGACCCGGTTTCCCTTAGCCTAATAGCAGTTCGTGCTGCGACAATTCTGTATGCAATATCCGCAGTGTAGGTGTGGTTCCTAATGCTCCGCTAATTCCTGTTTACAAGTGTAGCCTTCTCTAGTTAGTTCCACAACACAAGGGCTCACTGAACAATATAGGCTTAAATCTAGTTTCCTAGAGCTAATGAATTAATTTGGGCGAGAGACCCCACCGATAGCTCCCCTACAGCCGCCGTTGATCGCCCACCTAATTATCTGGTTCAGGTAACCATGAGCCAGATCAAAAAGGATGTATAGAAATCGTCCCTGAACCAAAAGTTCCGCATCATCTACATAAACGATCACCCGACAGCCCATCTAAAAGGTCGTTTACAACCACAATCCATAGCAGGGGAGAGATAACACCGCCTTGTGGCTTCATCTGCCTCGGGAGACACGCACTACACTCGCTCAACTTCGCTCCGGCTACTGCAGCAGGTTAAACTCCTACCTGAGTAGGTTGAATGAGGATGTGCCGAACGAATGTCCGGCATGCGGAGAGATCCCACATGACTCGAACCATCTCTTCGCATGCCCGGAAAACCCGACAACCCTAACGGCCCTGTCCCTGTGGACAGATCCCACAGAAGCTGCACGCTTCCTAGGGTTGCCGTTAGTGGAACTTGACGACAACGACTGAGATACCAACCGATCTGGGCGGGGTTGTTGTAGCCGCTACAACAACAACAACCGCCTTGTGGAGTGCGCCTATTGACTCAGCACTGAGTGTAGACGCACCCCCACTCCGCCGCGACACTTCTGTCACGAAGTAAGCTGTAGATAAGCCTTATTAGTTTGGTTTCAACCCCCAGATTATGAATATACTTGACTATTGCCTCTGGAGTGACATTGTTGAAAGCCCCATCGATATCGAAGAAGGCCCCTACTGCATAATCTTCATGCGTAAAGCCTTCCTCTTACCACTTTACCAATGTGTGCAGGGCGGTATTCACCGTCCTTTTCTTGCAATAAGCATATTACGCTCTTAAAAGATAGTCACGAGGAATTGCGTTCTTTCGTACAGGTCTACAGTCTCTCTAACGTTTTTAGCAACAACGAAGAGACTGATAGGCCTGAAATACCTAGGGGAAACATGAGATCCTTTTCCGGACTTCGGGATGAACGGAACACTGACTACCCTCGAAGCCTTTGGGATGTACCCGGTCCTCACGCAGTTCGCATAAATAGGAGCCAACCAACCAATTGCACGACACCTTCAGAGTCCTTTGCAGCTGCCCAGGTATGATACTGTACTTCAGAAAGAAGTACGGTTGGTCACATTAAGCAAGACACATATCTTCCCAACAAGCATTTCAGTAAATGTTTTTAAAAATAACTTAAAGTAATTTTGCTATAATAAGCGTTAAATGCGCATTTTTAATATTAAGCTTATTAAAAGTTTCTTCAAATAAACCTTTAATAAGTTTTGGGAGCGAATGTTTATAAATAACTTAAACTTATAAATGAAATGCAAATGCCAACCATGGTACAATAAAAACAGGTAGAAGCCAAATTGACATCAAACCTACAAAAGTCAAAGTTTTCGGGAGAGTAAAAATAAAAATGAGCATGTGTAAGGAAAAATAAAAAAAATTACATTTCGCTGGTTGACGTTTTTAAGTAAATTTGAAGTTTTGTATTTATTTATTTATTTTCTTTAGTTAAAATTTGTTAATTTGTATGTTCTTTTCTATTTTTTTTATACATTGAAAGTTTATATTTATAGTACCTGTTTTAATTTTGTATAATATACAAATGTATGTATAAAGCGATATATGTACTAGGCATAACGTTGGGCAATCAATAAAACAACGGAACACAAATAAGCGCGATCATTTATTAAGCTTTCACAACTTGATTTATGAGTTGCAGTGTTGTTGGAAGGACTTTCCGGCATAAGGGTCATAGGAAGAGCACTTGGCATCAAACGTGCCTTTCCTGTACCTCCCGGTGCATTTATGAAATCTGCTGCTTTAAAATGCTTAACGCACAGCAAGGCATTTCGCTGCAGCTCTACCCCACAGCTGCTTTCCCAACGCTCCTTACGCCGAGGGCATTGAGGCACGTTAAAAAAATTAGTGATGTCTGCATTATATTTAACACCACATAAAAAACAACGCTTCAGGTGCTGCATTTTTAACACATACACTAAGTATAAACCGCACAACACTACAAAAATGCAAATGTTAATTAAAATTTGTTTTTAACGAACATTCAAAAAAAAACAAACGACATGACATTTTAAGCGTAACGAAATATAGGAAATAAAATAAAATCAAGTTGAAGTTTAAAGGTTTGGTTCTCATGAGAGCAACGTCATTTTGGCTTCTACCTGTATTTATGTGCCTTGAATGCCAACGACATGAAGTAGTAAATATAAAATTTTTCAATCGTAAGTGACGTGTTTACGTTTTTTTAAATATATTATTAAAATTAAATAAAACCGATGCGGTAAAAAAAAATCCAATCCAGGACCCGCTGCGCTAATCGGTGGAGCACTCGAGTCTTCAAATGATGAGTTCTCCTTATCCTTTCTTAGTTTAACATTCAATTAAAAATGTATTAAATTTTTTCCAGAAAAGTATATCAATGAGAATGGCGGCGATGAAGCGGAATGTATAGCTGCATCGATGTCGTTTTTTTCCAATTTGCCAATAACCGCATGTAATTGAAAGCACGCAACAAGATGTAATAATTAACTTTTTTATGCTTAATTTTTGTGTGTTATCGTGAATTTTTATGCTAAAATGTCTATTCCCTATTTATATTTTTGCGACTGTAGATGAGTCCTCCGAAAATTCGCTTTTCGTTTAGTTTCTAGATGTTAAGCAATCTATGTATGAGTTTTTAATGAAATATCTTTAAATAAAGGGTTATTAAAATGTTTATAAAAAGCTTTCTTTTGAAAATTTTTAGTAAGTTTATATTCATACGCTTATAAACAACTTTTTTTGAACCTTTATTATAAGTTTACACTTTTACGCTTATAAAAAGCTTTCTTTTGAACATTTATTACAAGTTTATATTTCTACGCTTATAACCAATGTTCCTTTTCGATTATATTACGCTTACTTTCAAGCGTTTTATAAACAAAAAATCAACGTTTTGTAAGCTTAATGTTTATAATTGAAAACTTGAAAAAACTTTCTTCAAGTTTATTTTGCTTGTTGGGTTGTTTATACCGACACATAAAGCCAAGGCGAATTAATATAAGGTGATAGCAGGAGCACAAAAACAAAAATTTACATGTATTTTGTTTTTGCTTTGGCGGCATAAACTGTCAAAATCTGTAAGAGTGTGTGTAGAAATTCAAACAAAATTTTTCAATTTGATATCGGAAGCCGTGCGGCGAAACACATACACAAAATCAGCTGAGCTAGTAACACCACCTTATATATAAGCTCTGATCCAGTACTCCATGAACTTACATGATTTTACACGAACTTGCAGGAAGTTGCAGGAAAAATGTTCCCGTACTCCAAAATCCTCCAAAATCCTGTAAATGAGAGCGACTTTTGGAGAGTTGTGTAGAGAATGAAGTTGCAAGATTTTACCCGAACTTTTTCTTCTGGTAAAATCATGAAAAGTGTCAAGCAATCACTGGTTGCGTTTTTACAGGAAAAATGGTTTTTTGTTCCCGTACTTTTTGTTGTTACTCACTTTTTACTCTCACTTCAGAGAGTAATTTTGCTGTTTGACAGTTTTACAGGATTTTTCACGAAAAGTATTGGATCAGAGCATTCGCCTTGCATAAAGCACTTTAACCCACTTCGCCGAGATTCAAAACTAAATTTCAATACGCTCGGAAATTCAAAAGTGTAACGAATCTAAACTTGAGAGCTTAGGTGATGAAAGGATTTTATTTCAGACCGAGAATTTTGATGCGAAAATGTCGAAGCAGTTGGACTCTCAGTTGCCAGCAGCTTCTCGTCTCTATTTGAAAGTAAATGGTTCACAACTCAACTTAGTTGAGTCTGAGACAACTCAACTATTTATTGCTATTGCCGTTCACAACTGTTTTCAGTTGACTGTAGCCACTGAAAAAGTCGGAAATTCTATAGAAATTTTGTTATTTTCATAATATTATGTTATTTTAATGATATTAAAATAATGAAAAGCAAAAAAAAATTTTAATCAGTCACGAATTATGTTTTACCGATGAGCCCGAGGATGCTAGTGCTAGACAAATAACAAACAACTACGTTTACAACTTACAACTCAACTATCTTGAAAGTTGTGAATCATAATAGGGGCCTTAATATTTCTTCTGGTCTGGTAAATGGCGCTCGTTGGTGCGTTTTAAGAATAATTGCGAATATTTATGTAATCATGAAAAATGGTATAAAAAACTGCTTCTGGTGGTACAAAAATACGAAGGCAGATGCCGCTTAAGCTGGCGTGGGCCTTCTCTATACCAGTAGCCAAGGGCTAACATTGGACTGTGTTGAAATGTCGTTGTCTAAAGTGTTTGAAGTAAGCTCACTTAGCTCTTTCGCGTGCGAAATCGTTGAATTCTTTGCGCATATTAGACTTCGATCCAAAACAGGTTTGGCTAATGCATAGGTGCTTCAGTTCTATGAGCTATTTCGTAGACGCTTGCATGGCAGCACAATGATCCCTCTTAGCGCCAAGGACAAAAACGCACGAAAAGCGATGGTTCACGGCCAGGTGCACTAGCTAAGGTCAAAAAATGAGTATATGGCAAAAAAAAGTCTGAGGAATTCAATACCTGGACTCGCGAACTTAAAAAATACTTAAAAAAAAAACTTGAAATTCATTCTTAAAGAATAAACGTGGAAATTTTTATATATTTAGGAAATGCGTTTTACTATAATGTAGTATTTGTTTTTATAAAATTCTTGCAAACCATTTTTGCCATCTCGCGCAATGTTGTCAAAGGGCGGATTGATGGCGAGTGCGCTTCTTCTGATTTTAATACTAAAAACTGTTAAATTAATTCCATTTTAGCGCCAACTGTTTTTCACGACAATCCTTAGTTCGTTAAAGGGCCGGTAACGACCGCAATCGTTCCTATTGAGTTTTGTTGATGTTAAGAAAAAAATCTAGCCATTTCACATGCATACATAATATATATATAATATATATAATACATAAAAAAAAAACATAATTTAGTCTTAAAAGTAGCATGTTCATTTAATTAATTCATCAAGTATCTGCTCTAGTTTCAATTCAATCTACAAGTTACCATTTACAGATGGTTATATCAACTTAAATAGTTAATATAAATTGGATCCAAATTTTTCCCATGTTATTGTAGCGGCAGGGTTACTCTTCTTCGGCAACAGAGTTTGCTGGCGATTCTTCCGATTTCATACCACTGCCAACAGGTCCATGGCGACGCTCCCAGATCAAACGATGCTTTTGTTTCATATATGCACTTTTAGCATTAGCGTAGCCTCCTAAATCGCCATCTGTAACGAGGCAAAAACAAATCCAAGCATAACGATATATACACATAGATATGTTACACAGTGACCACTCACATTTAATAAACCAATTTTCAGCAGCCTTTTCGTATTGCTCCAAAATTGGCTTGCATTTTTTCATGTGATCGGGTGCTTCATACAAAATACAATCTTCAAAGCGTTGGCGTAAGATTGATAGAATTTCATTTTCCACCATTCGATCGCGTCGGAATTGTTGGTCAGCTTCAAAGCGGCAAACAGCATCATCAGTGTAGCATTCATCTATTGTTGGTACTCGACGAAAGCTTTGGTGGTACCACGCTTGTTTCTTTTGATTTGGTTCCACAATCGACTCTGCGAAATAGAAGTCAAACTAGCATTATTTAAAATGTAAACAAACCATTGTACGTAGTGTTTAGGTGCGGTTGAGGTTATGTTATTATGTAATGAAGCGGTCCGGAAACGTAATAATAACACTGGCAATTGGTTTCTCAGTTTACATAGTTTAACTTTTTCCGCCACCCCGTAGACTTTAACTCCTGAGCATTGAATTAGGCCACTTACCTCTGAACCATGTAACGGGCCCATCGATGATGTTGTGAACCGACTGGGAAAACCTTTCCATGGGACTGCGTGGCTCTGGCATTGTTTGCTACAAGTGATAAAAATAAAAAATGGGCTGACTGAAAGAGAATAAGCAAATGTTTATTACTTATTGCTAAAACACAAAATATCACAAAGAATTATGCACTACAAACGGCTGCTGTTTTTAAGTGGGAACAGTAGAAATGGAAAAATATCGATGGCTCTATCGATAGTATCGATGGTTTTTGACTATCGAAAACATCGATGGTTTTGTAAGCACTATCGATAGTTTTCACTCATACATACAATATTCAGTAAAAGTATGTTCACATATAAATATTACCTGAATCAAAGCTCGTTTTTAATCACCCCGTTTACACAGGCAAATTCTCCAATTCTCCGATTATTAGCCGTCAAATTTTTTGTGCTTCTTATTCTTACATCTCAAGGAAAGGTTATGTTTCTTCTCTGTGCCACCGTGATCACTTTGTTCTGCTATATAAAGCAATTTAAATATGTTTTAGCTTGATATTTTATTTAATATACCTTTACAAACCTCTTTTCCTTGCTAGCGTCAAGTTTTGTTCACTTTTACATTTGGCATTTCTCCTCTTCTTCGCAAAAATAATCGCTAAAAGCAGGCTGGACAACGAAAAGTTATCAGTTAAATCTGAGATTATTTTATAATTACAGAATAACAAGAGACGAATTTTTCTAATTACAGATTAGGGAGTTAAGCTCGAAAATGAGGATAATCTAGTTATATGTGAACCTAGTATAAGGGGAAAAGCCGGTGGTACCTGCTTCACCTTGTAAATCGGAAGGGACATTTAGCAAAGCAGGGCAAATAATTTCAGAGCGCAGATGCTGCTTGAAGCCAAAAATCGTTGATAAACCTTTGTCCCTTAACAAAAATATGGCCGTATTGTGGCGAATACTGCGGCAACGCGAAGCGAACAACGAGAAATAGGCAGAATGTTCGAGGAATGACGTAGAATGTTCCACAAAGCGAAACGTCAAGTTGGATGAACACTGCGAACAGCGAGAGAAAGAATGAGAACATTCAGAACATTCTAGAGTTGCCATGAGTGCGAGCGCAGGTATATAAGAGCCACCACACAGCGGAGTGAGTGAGTTACAAGTCAGCAAGCTACAAGTAAAGTGAGTTGCGAATAAGCAAGCTATAAGTTTAATTGTGTTAACAAGTTTTGTAAAGCGTTGTAATTGCTTTAACGAGTATTGTAAAGTGTTTTTTTTACGGTATTAGCGAGTATTGTAAATTGTTGTTGTACAATAAAGTTAATTGTGCTCCAATTTGGTCATCGCGAGCATTTTTTTAACAAGGATAATCGTAACAGTACTTAAGCAATTCTGATCTCATTTTCCCATATATGTAATACTTCTATATTGGCAGTAAGCTAACTTCTCAATGTGTTAGCATTCCGAAATCAAAGCGAGACAGTCTAGTACCGTTTTCGTCAATGTATTGTGTACTTGGGTGCCGTTTTCGTATATGTGTTGTGTACATGTTTATTTATAAACGTATGTGTTCCTTTTCTTTCGTACGTGTTTATTACTATATCTGTACTGTAGTGTTTTCGGACGGTACTAGCTCGTAC
>NW_023463373.1:995-14241 GCF_013731165.1 Rhagoletis pomonella | reverse complement strand
AATAAAATAAAATAAAATAAAATAAAATAAAATAAAATAAAATAAAATAAAAAATTAACGGAATCGTAATAATGCTGTTTTTTAACTTTTTTCAAAGATTGGTATAAGAAAAACTTGAATAACTGAACCTAAACTCTTCCGATTTAGACTTGTGAGGTATCATTGGAAAGTTATTTATCACCCTTTTTATTTCCTTGATAATAAGCTCATTCAAGTGATGAAAGAGAAGGTAGGATGAGGGAACATCATTCAAAGTTGAATTAAGATGTGTTGGTATTTGAAAAAAAAGTTCAATTTGCGCAAAAAATAAAAATTAATAAATTGCAATAATCTTCGAAAGTATTAGTCCTACATAATTTGGTATATGGACCTTTTTTGTAGGCAATCGAAGTTAGCTAAGAAACAAATTTTTTTAGTACTTGAACATTGATGGACTTGGGCGACCCTAGGATATTGACCAAAAATGTTCACATTTCACACAGATTTTTTGTTTAGAGCATAATGAACCATATTTTTGCTATTACCAATCAAAATTCTTAAAAAGCGGATTTTCGGCCCACGCTAATGTGCATATGTATATTCACATATAATAGTACTTACCTAGGTCGGTATGTTTGGGTTTAGCTTGGTTGACGACTCCGAGTGACAACTCAATCGATTTTAATGTGCAATAAATACATTTATTTTAATCATTCAAATTTGTATATCATATGCTCAATATGTTTGAATATATGTATGTACATAGAAGAGTGTATAAATACACAAGTCATTACCATTGTTCACACAATCGATTATATTGCCCCTAACAAATTTGTCAGTCGTTGAGGCAGCCAGCCACCTCTGATGGTTACTATTTTTTGCTAGCCAGCAAAATGGCAATTGCTACTTAAAACTCAATCGCTGGTTCACCAATTTAGTTATCCGCTCATTTTTGTATCTATGTACAAATATGTGTATGTGTATGTATGTATGTATATATGTGCATACCCTGCAGGAAATGTTTCTAACTATAAGTTAACTTTAAGTTGGTTGGGAAAAAATTAAGGCCACTTTAATTTCTATATTTCCTTTGAGGAAAGCTCATTTGTATGGCGATGGCCGCGAAATAGTCAAGGGTGGTTACCTCCGCATTTGATGTAACTAACTTGTAACTAACTTCTTTTGAACATAAAATATCAATAAAAAATATTTGTTTAATTTTTTTTTTTACTTTATTTAATTACATTTCATATACATATGTTTACATATTCTGCTGTAGGTGGTCCCATATTCGAACTCCGTCAGACAGAACTTCAAAATGATAATATGAAATTTCGGTCTTCCTTTTATTTGTCCTCAATTGCGTAGTGCAGGATATTTAAATAGAAACTTGTTTAAAGAAAACCATCCCCCGATTGCATCTGCATTGCTCCTGCGATACTTTTCAACTAGTTTCAAGTTAGCTTTACGTAAGTTAATTATTTTATAGAAATCACGCAAAAAAACCTAACTACAAGTGTATTATTTTTTGTGAACTGATAATCTTTTTTCTGCAGGGTATGAGCATATGTGCACACTCAATCAACTAACTACATCGTCGTAAAGTTAGTTGGCCTTGAACTTGAAATATGAAACTTGAGATTTATCTGCAACCCACTCAATAGGCGAGACAGTCAGCTACAATGATAGATATGTACATGTGCACATATAACATCAGTTATGTACATACCTATGTACGAATTTTGTGAGCAACAGGTTACGGATGTGACGTGCCAATAAAAACAAGCATACATACATTTAACCCTAGTTAGATTAAGTCTAATGGAAACGCCGGTTTCCCCCTTTTAAGTAAAGCTATTTACATATATCTAACTTGTGTATGTATTTCTACTCGTATTTCATCGTCCAAGACGATTTTTTACCCATGGAAAAATTTGGTGTTTTCGTGGAGTGGCAACGAATAACTGTTACCCAGGTTTTTTTCTTGAGAAATGAAAGCGCCATTTATAGATTTTGTGAAAAAAGTATTTTATTGTTAATTTTCCAGAGGTTTTATGTTAATTTTATTAATTAGTTTTAAGATTTTAATCCTTATTTACATTTGACAGCAGTGTAAACTTTGGGGAAAAGGACGTGCGGCACGAAAGTCTTTTTCAGGTGTATTTTTTTCTTAATATTTGTATAAAAAAAAGACAAAAAAAGAAAAACTATATAGGGTTGGTCGAATGAATGGCCGCGCTAGTCACGAGTTCCGAGTCTATTCCATTTTTGAGCACTAGGCCTTATATTGGACAAAAGGGAAGTATAAGGGACTCAAAATGGAGGAAATTAGCTTATGGTTAGAGAAGATATGGAATAAATTAACTGATGAAGACTTGTGTACCGCTTGCGTTTTTCTCTCAAAGTGCCTATCGCTGGTAAACCCAAATAAGATTTAAAAACTAATTAATAAAACTTGAGTAAAATCGGTGGAAAATTAACAATAAAGCACTTTTTTCGCAAGATCTATAAAGAACCCTTTTATTCTTCAAAAAACCTGGTTAACAGTTAACCGTCGCCACCCTGTAAAATAGTTCAAAACATACACGAAAAATTAGTTTATCATTGTTTTTGTGAAATATTTGAATAATTTAACCTGTAGCTTGAACTTGGATTTTGGTACACTTTGGCCTTGCTAAGGGAACCGACCTACCTTATCTAACTAGGGTTAATGGCAAACTCAACAAATAAGTATAATGAGTGGGTATTCTATTCAGTAGAATGTACGTGCACATTTGCACATATACTCGTAGATATGTATTTTACTATACGTATGTAAATATGTACATTTGTAGCATCTAAAACTTTTCGATTGTCTATTAAGTACCATAATCATTGTTTGTTGCCATGTGCCGTTCGGCGCAATTGAACTTTTATCGTTTTTAATTGTTTGCTGCTTTTTGGTCTAATCCAAATAGCATTTTTTATAATTATAGTACATATATGTGGAATTGATAAACAACTTTTATTTATGTCCGCTATATCGCTCAGATACCCAAAGGTTCACGCCCCCATGAACCTTAGTGTCCTTCTTCAAATTGCGGTACATTAGTCATATATCTGTTTAAAAAGTGCATTTAATTTTGTCTCTTTTGTTGATTCTTATAAGCAAATGTCACCATTTTTGGTACATTGCATTAGATTAGATTATTATTCAGAGGAGAATGCAGGTTATTTAGTTAGCAACAATATTTTACTCTTACACTTTCACTAAATGTTTGGCCGAGCTTCTGCTCCTGTTTGTGGTGTGCTACCATGCAAATACTTTTATCAAAAAAGAACAGAATGTCTTGGGAATGGGAGTACACCACCCGCTGAACCAGACCGTCTCTATAAATATAGTCTATTAAAAACAGGCCGTTCATCATCAAACAACAACTTCGTGAATTCTCACGCATTGAATTCCACCATCGAGGACAAAAGTACCTATCGCAGACGACAAGCTCGAGTTGATTCGTGGGATCCGCAATACTTTGACACAACTCCACTCTGGATATTGTAGCAGGTTAAACTTTTCAGTCGAATTTGAATAAGATGCCCCCACGACACTAGCCACCTCTTCACATGGCCAATAACATCAGCTAACGTAACATCCTTCTCTCTACCTATAGTCCAATGAAGACAACACAGTCCGAATTACTGATTTAGACAGAGCTTAGTAAGCTCCTACAACAAAAACCATAGTGAGAGATTTTCGTTCCGTTTTCGTTTGATTTTTTATATAATTTTCTACAGTAAAAAATGTCCAGTAATCAGTAAAAACAATGTTCTAGATCCATTTGCAATAAAAAAAAATATTTGAATTCTGGTATATAAATAGACTAAGTGAAACCCCGGTTTTTTCAATGGTAAAAATCCGGTTTACTCGGTATGCGAAAACCCAAGATTTCAAAAAAAAACGCTGAAATATATTCAGAAAACCAGAGTCAAACACCCTATTCATTACCCTGCAGTGGCCAGTAAGAAAGCCTGTAACAATTTCCAGTATGAAAGATCTAGTCTGTAGTATGTTACCTTCCGTATTTTCACAATGTTATAGCGCTTTCTTTACATCCAGATATAATAATTTCGCCTAACAGAGCTGCATGGCATACATATAAACGGTCCTAGGCCTATGAATCACCTTTTCCGAGACCATTATCGCTTTTGGAGCCATCGTAATACCAGATGTGGTTATATTTCCTTTCTTTCATTGTTCCAGTTGGCTATATTTGGGAAACGACCGTTTTGACTTGTTCCTGCTCTATCCATGGTTTTTAGTAGAAACCTTACGTCCGATGGGTTGGCTTGAATCGTTGCTACTACTTTTTTTTCCTAAACATGCTGAAATGACTAGCTAGGCTGTTCACTGTGTTATAGTATATTTAAAATTTGTTTTTTTTTACAATAAATATCTTTGTCCTCAAAGGCATGAAGGCCTCCAAAATTACCCGAGAGACGCTTCTGTATGTTCTATTCTTATAATTTCTGTTTCTCACTCCATCTTAATTGTACAGTGTCGTGTATGCGGAACATATTTGAATAATAAACATTTTCATTTACTTACGTCCACTTTCAAGCCGGCAATTACGTACTGTGTAGGGGGCGTACAAAATTTTCCAAATACTTAATTTATTTGGCGTAATGTATAATTCATATTTATTAAATCAATCGTCTGGCGTACCATGTGATTTACTCTCCAACAACGTGATCGACGCAAAAGGCGGCATACAAACATATGGACATACAGAATTATTTCAATAATAATTGGGTTCTATTTCACTTCATTAATCATTGCTCAGCACAACTAAAGCGAAGCGGAGGTATTTAAATATTTAACGTATCATAGAAAGGGATGTGAATAAACATTTAACACAAATGATACAGGAAGCCTTTTAACTACATAAATTGCGAATATTTAAACAACTTAGTAATTTGAGTTAAGAATAGCTGAATGGTTGGCGAAATAGCCACGGCAAGTGGTGGACAAATGTAAGCAATTTAATTTTTAAATACTCGTAATTTGTTCTATAATACTCGAGCATGATTCGACTCATTCTAAGCTTATTGAGTATAAGGCAACCCTAGTAAATGACTACAAGTGTCCACGACATCGGAGTGTGCAGCGAACGAAAGAATAACGTCAGAAGAATAACGAGGATCATTGAGGGCAGTTCATGTGAATTCATATTGTAATTTGTATTAGCGTTAGTGTGTAATATTTCCCTAATGACTATTAAAAAAAACCGGGAAGTCTGTTCTGCCTTTTCCAAGTTGGATAGGGAAGCAAAGCGAATGGGTTTGGTGGTAAACGAGGACAAGACGAAGTATCTCCTGTCATCAAACAAACAGTCAGCACATTCGCGCCTTGGCACCCACGTTACTGTTGACAGTTACAATTTCGAGAAAGTAGAGAATTTCGTTTACTTGGGAACCAGCATTAACACCGATAATAATGTCAGCATTGAAATCCAACAACATCTTGCCAACAAGTACTACTTTGGACTGAGTAGGCAATTCAGGGGTAAAGTCCTCTCTCGACGTACGAAAACCACGCTCTATAAGTCACTCATCATGGCCGTGCTAGTATATGGCGCAGAAGCATGGACAATGACAAAATCCGATGAGGCGGCTCTTGGAGTGTTTGAGAGAAAGATTTTGCGGAAGACTTACGGGCCTTTACGCGTTGGCGACGGCGGAGCTGTATGAGCTTTACAACGATATGGACATAGTGCAGCGAATTAAAATACAGCGGTTCCGCTGGCTTGGTCATGTCGTTCGAATGGACACCGACGCTCCAGCTCTGAAAGTATTCAACTCGGAACCCGCTGGTGGTAGCAGAGGAAGAGGGAGGCCCCCACTGAGATAGAAAGATCAGGTGGACAAGGACTTGGCTTCACTTGGCATTTCCAATTTGCGTCAGTTGGCACAGAAGAGAAACGACTGGCGTGCTTTGTTGAACTCGGCCAAAATCGCTTAGGCGTTAACAGCGCCAAAAAAGAAGAAATATTAAAGTCTTCACGAATATAGCGGTTAATACAGAGTACAAATGGTTTGAAATACAAAGCCGCAACACATTCATATCCATATTATTCCGCGATCTACTTCATCTTAATTTCGGCGACGATGATTGGTGATTGCTGTAATTCTGGTTAGAGCTTATGGAAAAAATGCAAAACACCTTCAAAAAAAAAAAAAAAAATTCAAAAATCAATGCCATTTTTGACTAACTCCGAAGTTGCATTTTTTTACTAGAATTTAATGCGCTGTAAAACTGCATGCTCAATTCAAATTCAAAAAGTCTAAAAACCCTGATTAAAAAGTTGAAAACTTGCTGAATTTTCGTGTGTTTAGCACAAAGCTTAGGAATTATATTTTTTATGTTTTTTGTTGTAGAATGAACCATGTTTTCACACAAAATTGGCGGAAAAATATTACAATAAAAATTGTTGCATATATTGTGAAAAATTTGCTGTGCCAATACTTTGTAGCGGCAGTGTATGTATACTTACGTGAGTTCACACCAATTTATTACAAAATCATGTAAACTGCCATTAGGTTCTTCTGAATACATTTTCAGGCGTGTCTTCTGCATTTAAAATCGATATTCTCATCACGCACATTTCTGCAATTGTAATCATATTTCAAGGAAAAGGTGTTACTCACCGCGAAGCCGGCTATAATTCGAATCCAGAACGCACAACAACAACCACAACTGATGGCGAATGGCATGTCAAATGCAATGAACTCGCAAGAAATTTAAATTAAGTTTATTTGCCTCTGTGCATCTAATTTGCATTGAATTAATTAAATGCATCAGACGCACGAAAACCTGCTGCCAGGTTTGAAGGAGAAATTCGCTCACACAATGACCGGATATGCTGCTGACAATATTTAAATGCTTTCACCGCGACAACACAAGGTAACATAACATTGGTGGGTAATTTCCAAACAAAGTGTACATGGCAGGTATTTTTTTATATATTTTTCAAGATTGGTAAATTTGTCCTATGAAAACATTTACTGACGTAAAAATTTGTGCAGAATACTTTTATTTATTTTTGAATTTTCGTAAAATATTTTCTAGAATGTCACTTTTTTAAAAGTAAGCTAAAGGATTAAATAAGTAAAGAAACTGTTAGGAAAAAGTATACTAACCAATAAGCATTGTACTCATTTATCGCACAAGCTAATTTTAAAGTTTTTTCCACCTTCTTCGTGACCGTCTTCATGGTTTCATTTCACGGTTTTTCTTGGGAGGCAGGTTTTGTCTAAACTTTCTTCGGTAACAATTTCTTAAATATGCCATTCGAACACTTTTAGAGAAATAAGCTATTTAAATAGAATACTTAAATAACTTTTCACTTAAAAGTGTTCACATTTTCTGGTTTTTTTTTCTGGGTCTTATTTTACGAAAATATAAAATCAAGGAAATCATTGAAACTCCTTAAGCAATAAACAGACATTGGTATTTATCTTATTTTTAGTGTTTTCTATGTATAAAAAAATGGGTGACATTTAGCAAATATTTAGCCGGACTTACCATGGTGCAAATGATAGAATCATTTAAAAACACAAAAAAAAATAAATTTTTTATAAATTTATTTCTAATATCTTTCGATTAACAACTTCTTGCGCTTCTCAACTGCAATGTACTTAGGCAAGCAAAACAGCGAATGGTAATATCACGGCAAAATTAAAAAAAAGTGATATTCTGGAAAATTCGGAGGGACATTATTATAACACCGTGCGACAGTCAATTTTACACACGAAAAAAATAATATATTCACAAAACTGGGAGCCAAATATAGTAAAACTGCGTTTTTAGTTTGTCTCTCTGACGTCAGGATTTTTTTTTAATGGACTTTGAAATTTCTAGAATATGATTGAATAAAAATATTATTCAAAAGATTCGGTGCATTGTAGAATAACAATTAAAAAAATTCTGCAGAATACAAAAAAAAAAAAATAATATTTGGGTGCACCAGGACGAATGAGTATTAAAAATGTCCTTTTAAAATTTGAAGCGGCTGTCGGTGTTGTGCACTTTTTTCCATGTAAAAATTTGTAGCTGAAAGGAAATTTTATCAGAGTTGAGCGTTCTTTAGTCGCTCGTTTACTAAAAAAAAAATCAATTTATGTTGCTACTCTTTAAATTTCTATTCTATAGCAAATATCCTCGCCAAAAATAACAACAATAAAAAATCTAGTCAATAGAAATTTGATCGTCCGATAAACATTTGTGCGCCTTTAATAACCGATTATGTACATACATATACCCATAGAAAGCTAAATTACTATATTTTCGCCAAGTTTTTTTATGATGCTAGCACGTAATTAGGTACGTTATATGCCAATTAGTGTCAACGCAAATTATTTTAATCGTACACACTTGCATACACATGCAAACGAGCGTACATACATATGTATATAGATACATAATACACAAATAATTTAGTATCGTAGAGGAAGTGCATAAGATGCATTTGCCATTTATGGAATGGGTTAATTAGAAATGTTTAGGTTGAATGGAAGAAAAGCGTGTCAAAATCTTCTAAGCCCGCTAGAAAATTTTTATATGCATACATACATATAAAAATACGCAACCACTTTTTTATTTTACTTTAGCATATATGTAATATATATGTAGGTATGTATCTATGTATGTACCTATGAATGTATGTACATACATGTCCAGCCAATTAATGATATCACTCATCCGTTGCAATATGGTGAAGTGTTACATAGAATTCCAATTAACAATAGATATGTAGGTGATGAGTTTTTGAATGTCGGCATTGAGTACTCTTGCATTCATATTACTCAATTTTATTTTGACGTAGAATACGTCTTACGTTCCTGTTCAAATGTTAATGTTGTAATTTGTACAGCCCCTGCAAAAATCGCGACTACTCCATGCATGCGCGTAAAGAGTACTCCCTAAGGACCAAGGAGTACTCCAAAATTAACCACAATTCATATAAAAAATATGGTCCAATTAACATTGCGATGTCCTAGGGCAGGACCATATACTCCATCCCTGCATTACATCAGAGTAGCACAAAACTACTCCAACATATTAACAATGGCATTGTTGTTATATTTTTTCGTTTGTACACGGTTTTGTTCTTCACTTCTCAGATGCTTTTTCGAAATTAATAAAAACCAAAAACAAAAATTAAAAATTACATGTTGCCTCTGACGGCATTCGAACCCGAATATGCTGGGAGCTAACAAATAACAGCGAGCATCTCTACACGTTCAGCTACAGCCAGACATGCAAATGTGCTTTCATTTCGTTAAAACACGAGCAGTGATCGGGTAACAAACAATAAGCTGGCGCAGAGACACGAGTTGGTCCGCTACAGCATGACAGAGGAACACTTTTGTAAGTACTCCAATATACCACAAATAGACTACATGGTCCAACGATTTTTGCAGGGGCGTCACAGAAACGCTATTGCATCAGAAATAGATAACGGAGCGATTTCAAAGAGTTCATTTCTTTAACTTTCGCTGAGCACCGCTTGTACCGCCAACCGAATTTAGCTGCTAGTAAATGCCACGATATTCTCATCTTTCTTGAGTAAAGCTATAAATTTGCCAATATACATAAGTTTCTGGCGTACTCACCATTCAAAAGCAAAAACAAAGAATTAAGGCGAATTGTATGTTTGTCTTATGTGTTTCTTGGCGTTAATGGCGCTAGCGCTATTCATATCTTGGCGTTGGCGCGACAACTCCGACTACGGTGTTAACGCAAATGCGCCGCGCAGCGCAGTGTTACCCATGCCTAGTATGCAGTTGTCTCTCTCGCACCGGTCCCTTAGCTGTGGCACCGTGTTGCTTCTTTGCAAATTTATTTGGAATAAGTGTAGCTTTGCTGCGAAATAGATGTATAAGCTTTTGTACAATATATTTATTTGTATATGCATATGAAGCACATTTAACTGATGAAAACATAAATTGTTTTTAAACTGCACGTTTACATAAATCCCATAGTTGTTTTGTTTTAATTTTGAGTCCTTTTGCAGTTTTGATACAGCTAAATAGCACATAAATTACGTATTTCACATAGACATATGAATATTTCGTTTAAAAAGCCAGATTTCCTGCAAAAACATTAGAATTTACAAAAGGAATTTCACTACTAATTGTCTACTTTGCGTACTTTTCTAGTACCATTTTCGCAACAAGGGATTGCATTCGTCCCCTTCCTCCGTCCTTCGTAAATGCAACTTTTTATAAGGGAGTGTCAAACCGCGGCTGTCAATAATTATCTAACCTTATATTAATGAATCATGTAGTATGCATATAAAGACCGCAACATTATGTAAGCGCACCTTTGTCTGACGGCCACATACACCCTAAATGCGATATTGCATCTATCCCCGATTGACGAAATTTCTTGCGGCGGCCGTTATTACATAAGTTAGACTCAATAAAGTGCTAGCATATAAGCCACTTATATATATTCCTCGAAATTGCTGTTGAGTGTGGAATTAATGTCTGAACATTGACATGCGATCCATATTTTGCGCCGATGGATATTAGAATTTCGAAAATTTTCTGTTGACCGGTATCTCCGATTATTTTAAACGAACGGCCATTTCCTATCACCCATTGTGTTAATATTTTTGAGCCCACATGTTTCAAATCAACACTAACTTCTGCCTTCACAGTAGGTACACTTTCTTTAAAATGTTTATAACACTTACGCCGGACTAGGTTAGATGTGCTATTTTAATCGAACTTGTATATATTCCAACAAGTCCTGCAGGCAACGATATTGTGTAGTTCTGCACCAGCATTAGTCTTAATTTTTCCAAAAACACTCCAAACAATGCTACGTCCAAGGTACATTGAACAGGTAGTATCAGTAGAGCAGCTGATTTGATTTATTTTCAAATTATTTGGTCTCGAAAATGTCAAATATTTTTAAATTTTTCTCACAAAAATTCTGAATTGTTAAAATCCATTTGCATGTGAAACCTTTTCCCATACAAAACAAGCGATTGAATAGCAGCTTTTGGAACGTTCGCCCAACTCGGCAGCACGACCGCTGATTACTGGGCCTTGCAAAGGATGGATCAATGCTTCGAGAAGCAAACAAATTTACTAGGAAAGAAAGTTGCATCAATTTTTTTTCCAATTTAAATTTTTTATTTTTTATAATTTTTTGTATTTCACATGGCATGCTTTGATTTACTGCCATCCCTAAATTGGCGCGTCAAGCGCCAAGCAACTGTCAAAAATCCTCATGCCCATACAATTTGTATGAAGCATCCCACAATAACGCGGCGCTTACGCCGAGCAAATGGAATTTTCATTTTTGACAGGGCGTTACGTGTTGAAGTTGGATGCAGAAGACGGAAAGAAAGAGAAAGGACAAACAAGTGAAAGAGGAAACGAGAATAAAAACGAGAGGACCTGAGAAAACGTCAAAAATTACGACGCGTTGATTTGGGGATAGCGCGCGCTGACACTCGTTGACAATGGATAACGTAACGCTTAGCGCTCCAATTTAGGGACGGCAGTTAGAAGAAAAAATTCAGAACAGTTTTTGACACTTTCGATACCAGAAGCAACAACCAAATACACGCAAATGTTGTTTTTGCTCTACTGATACTACCTGTTTAATGTGCCTTGGCTACGTCCCCTTTTGTCGCATATTTGGTAGTGCTTACTCAGAATTTTATACTTAGTTTCCGAAAAATTTAATTGCGTATTGATTGAGATAGCTCAGCACTTCTGGGCCATTTGAAAAGCTCTATGCAAAATAATAATATAAACTTAATAA
This sequence comes from Rhagoletis pomonella, assembly GCF_013731165.1. NCBI lineage: Eukaryota > Metazoa > Arthropoda > Insecta > Diptera > Tephritidae > Rhagoletis > Rhagoletis pomonella. Next base: position 2,444 of record NW_023463373.1, on the reverse strand, counting down.
ATAAATTTAAATTAAAACAAAGCGTATATATGCAACAGTTTTTTAATTATATGTTATAATGAAAAAATTTCACGAAAAAAAGAAACTTTCGTCTCCTTCTATTTCGACTTCTTATATTTTTGGTACCACATCAACGAATGAACCCAACACAAAGCAAAACAACGGACCGAGCAAGACATTGGAATCAGTTGTGCTATTTTTAGCATTTTGTGTTGTCGTAAGTGTTCCTCTCTCTTCATTTGTGAAACATCTAAAATATGTGCAAGATAATGAACTCTTGCTGTTAAGTGAATCAAGACCATGTACGGAACCGAATCAAAGCAAACATCGACAATTGCACTGTGTGCAAAGACAATCGAGTCAGCTTGAGCAGATGTTTAGTGTTTATCTTACATGGCTAATCAAATTAGCAAATAACTACATTTTCTGGAAGTTCTGTGTTATTTTCCATTTTTGTGTTTTATAAAATTTGCTTTCGGATGTAAACAAACAATAGCTTTTATGATGGATTTTGCTTTTATGGCAATTTGACTTTTCGCACATTTATGCCCGGGGAAAAAGTCCGGGCTGTTTCGGACTTTAACCATCCAAAAGAGGAATGTATTCGCTCTCATTTATCCTATTTTCTAGCGTTCTTCCAGATTTAGGCTCTTTGACTTTAAATTTTTTCCTAAAAATCGTGGGTTAACTCTCAAAAAAACAGCAGGTAGAGTAGTAGATTTTAAAATTATTCAAAACCCGGTCTAAAACTAATTTGATCGGAGTAGAGTCCGAACGCAGGCGCTAAAACAAATGGAACACAACAGTGCGGTACACTTAAGCGCATATCAGGGATGGAATATCAAAATTTCAAAAGGGCCAATGTTCTTTAAAAATAGTGCCGAAAAGAAGTTGAAAGTGGATCTAATTATAATTTCTATATTTTAAATCCTTTTAAGAAATAGTATTTTTAAAACACACTGACGTAATATAATATTGGGAAATGTTTAGTACCACTCACACCGTTTTTTGGGTGGGGGCGGAGGGGGAGGGGGTGGGGCTCCCAAAACACCCCCCATTAGAAAGGAGACAGTCGCCGCTTTCTAAAAAGGGGAACCCCTGCCTTGGACTCCTCCCACAGGCACCTAGGGAACCGTTTGAAAAAGGGGGAAAAACGGATTTTTCTTAGGCAAACTGAGCAGTTTGAAGTGGAATATGACCCAACTAACAGAAACCGTGGGATTTTTTAATAAAAGAAATTATGCCAAATTAGATATGGGGGGATTTTGAATAAAGAATAAAAAGTTAATTAAAAATAGAAAAAAAAAACAGTTTTTATAAAAAAAAAATGTTTTTTTTAACAAATGTATTTTTGCGTAGAATTCCTTTCTACGTAAGCGGCCTTCGGCCGCACTTAGGGATAATAACCCTCAGGCAGTAGAATTCTCCTTTCTGTGTTGCCAAAGAAGG
>NW_023463373.1:0-985 GCF_013731165.1 Rhagoletis pomonella | reverse complement strand
TCAGACGCGTGATTTTGAAGGTGTTTTTATTTAATGAATTGTGATGAATTGGTTAATATTAAAGTCGTAAAGCAAGTTATAACAAATCAAGTAAAGTGTAAAGTGAAGGGGAAAAAAAATATATATTGGTGAAGTGGCTAATTTAAGCAGAATAGCATATTTCAAACCCAATTTGTAAATAAATTAGTAACCAAAATTTACAAAAGTGAGTGTTAAAATATTGCGTGGACCCTTGACTACAAGTGTGTGAAATTTTTTTTTGGATCGGGCCACCCATTTGGACGGAATAGCCCGAAATAGTTGTGAGCGGTACTAAACCCCACCCATAATATTTATCACTTAACCAAGCTATTGCAGTAAATCACTTTGATGCATTATTCCTTAGACATACATATATACATAAGCTCATAGCAAAATAATACAGTATTCTAATTAGGAAGGGGAAATACATCGAAATATAGCTATTCTGACGCGGTTACACATACATCTATCTACCTATATGCGAAATAATGTCAGTGAGACATTTTTACCAGTTTCACCAATTGGTTAATTTTTTATAGATTTTATATAAAAGTCTAACTCATACTTTAACAAACAAAATATATGTGCATATGTTATTGCAGAAACTTGTTTTTTCATCGTTTCGTCAAGAGCTGCGACACAATACTACTCACGGCCCTTATTTTAGTTTATTAGTGCTTTTAATTTTCACTTTTTATAAATTTTTTAATCAATAATGTAGTATTTAGTTTTAATCTTTAATGTAATATGTTATTTTCTGTAATATATTGGAATATTACGCTAAGGTTCTGTAATTTATGATTGTGCCAAAACAGGATTAATTGAGCCGAAAGTGCCTCTGCGAATGAAAGTGCCATAAATGGCATATTGTGCTTACTTTTCCATCACTGGCGCATATAGTTTTTTTCATAATTGGTATTGTTACGATTATCCTCGAAACCTTGAGGGATTTCCCAAATATACT
>NW_023463372.1:13737-14249 GCF_013731165.1 Rhagoletis pomonella | reverse complement strand
TGTGAAAGACTGAAGCCCACCGTCAATGAACTGATTGGGCCTTATCATTAATTGTGTTTCTTTAAGCCCTTTCATTTCACGCTTACTATATAGTATTTTATGCATAAGACTATTTTATAATTTAACTAAATTTGACTTTTGAAACAGGTGGCAACCCTCCTACATGTAGCTAAAAAATACAGTTTATTCGAAACCATTTCTTTTGATACCCATATTGGGATAATTCATTTAACTTAATAAATAATTTGAATTTGGTTTTCGTATATATGGCAACCCTTTAAACACCTAAAACTATATTGCACATCTACAGATCAAGCTCTTTCATTTGACACCTCATTTTTGAAAATCGAACGAACGATACAGATTTTATGACTTGGTGTTAAATATTTAACGCAACCCTCTGCGGCAGAGAAATTTTGAATTCGTTTATCTAACATGTGGCAACTCCTTTCATGGAACAAAAGCTATGTTGCACACCCGAAGGACAAGGCCTTTCATGTGACACCTCATTT
>NW_023463372.1:11782-13727 GCF_013731165.1 Rhagoletis pomonella | reverse complement strand
GTTGCACACCCGAAGGACAAGGCCTTTCATGTGACACCTCATTTTTAAAAATCGAACGAACGACACAGATTTTATGGCTTGGTGTTAAATATTTAACGCAACCATCTCCGAACTCGATTAAGAAGTTTCACTTCAAAAATTCCCAAAAATTAACGGGATTGTACAGCCGCTTGAAACTTGCACTTCATTATACTAGAATTAAATGGTCCACAAAACCGCATACCAAAATTCTGATTAAAAAGTTTGAAATTTTGGTGAAAATAAGCAGAATTTTTCTAATTTTTGTACAAAGTTTGAAATCTGAATTTATATGGTGTTTGTTTTATAATAAAATAGTAAACATTAAATAAACAGAAGACAAATTCCAAATGCCAAAACCGGTCAAAATGTCACAATTCTATTATTTTGTGGACTGCTATATGAATGTACATTAGGGTAGTCCAAAAACACTAAAGTCGGATTTGTAATGCTCTCACCCCCAAGGATTGTTCTATATCAAAAAAAGTATACCTCTATTTTTTTATTTTGAAATAAAAAATATTTAGAGGTCGCTCAAAGAGCTCAAAATTTTCAATGTATTTTTATATGGCAAAAAAAAAACAATTTTTCGTAGAAATGGTATCGAATTCTAGAAAACCAATATTTTTCGATCGGAAAACCCTGGTTCTCTTTGTTATGTTGATAACTCAAAGTAACAAAATTAGACAAATATGTTAATTTTTAACTAACCAAACCAGTTAGAAAAAATACTAGTTTATAAACTAGTATGTGCCTACCAGTTCGACATTTTCGAAGAACTTAAGCGTTCAGCGACATCTGCCTTTGAATTGCCAAAGCCTAAAATAAAACGCAATTAATTGCTTTTCTTATAAATGTCGGCTGTGGCGTCACGTGATGACTACTGGCTCTGGTTCTAGGATCGCAGGTTCGAGGCCGCTTGGAGGTGGTTAAGATTTTTAAAGTTAGATCAATGTAAGTAGGAATGTTTATTTTAATTTATATGCAAATAAGAAACTTAAAAATCTATTTGCATTACAAAAAAAAAAAAGAAACAAACAAATTAATGGGAAGAAATACTTGTACCATAAAAAAAATAGATTAAAAAAAATATATTTTTTTAATTAAATTTAAGAATAACAAAAAACCCATAAATAAAAAATATAAATAAAAAAAAAATTAAAAAAATAAAATTAAAAAAATTCCCTGCGCCAGGGCTTGAACCTGGTACCTTAGGCATACCACCCGAGAGCTTTGCTCTGTCGGCCATTGCGACTGTTGGAGCGCCGCGAGCAAAACGGCATACTAACGCTTTTCATGGGGGATGAATTGGCAGACTAGCTCTTCAACTGGTATGAGGCTACTAGTATTTCTACTAGTAGATGCTGATGCATAGCCTAGACAACTGACATCTCGTAGGACATCGCAATGTTAAAAATTTCCCTGCAGGGTATTTGTCGCTAATTGGAGATACTTTTTTCAATTTGAATCGCAATATCTCCACAACAAGAGTTTTCCCAGATATAAGCCATTTACCAAATGAAAGCTAAGGTTTTGGGCTATACATGAGGAAACTAAAAATAAAATCGACTGACCAGGGCTCTAATCGTCACATACGATATCGTACGCATTTTTCGGAAATGACATACGTGAACGTGCTCTTTGTCCCATTCAGCTTATACAGTTTTGAGAAAGGTACGTACAGACGCTACACACATCGCAAAGCATCTCGTAGTGGAGACACGAACCAAAATCAGTTTAGCTCTAGTATACCAACTAGTAGCCGGAACGCAAGGTATCGTTAGAAAGGTTTTTTGTTTCGCAACACTTTAGCCTAATTTTTGAGAATTGAGATAATCGTTTATGAACATTGAAAACGTTTTCTGAACACACTCTGCAAGCCTTTCCAACGATATCTCAAACATGTCGATTGGGCGTCTGGAAAAAA
>NW_023463372.1:9057-11682 GCF_013731165.1 Rhagoletis pomonella | reverse complement strand
ATCAGCCTCAATCCGTTGTCGGACGTTTCGTCGTGGAGGCTGAATTTTCCGACGGTGGTTCCAAAGATCCCTTCTTTGCCCACCCTGGCATTAGAAACTAGAAAAACTTTAGCCAGCAAAAATTATCCATCACGAAAATATTTGTTCTGAGAGCATATGGTTGCAATTTTTGCAAACAAACAAAATGGAATTTTTCGAATTTGGGTATTTAATATGCTTTTTGGCTGCCTTCTATGTGACTTTATGATACCGCTTACTAGTTTTTACTTCCAGAAATATTCCTGGCGAACATTGAACGTTCACTTAACTTTCTGCCAAGGCGTCAACATGAAATTCAGTTTGTTTACCTAGGCTGCCAATTTGGCTCTTTTACCATCTAATCTGGCTTTTTTGAAGACCATTTAGTTGCAGGAAATGAGAAATTGCGGCAAGCGGGAGATCCAGCTTTTTGAGAAATTCTTTGATGGGTTTTTAGCTTTTTTCCTTATACAGTATAGTACATATATATGTATATAAAATTACCAGATAATTTCGATACGATTAAAAAAGTTAATATATTTCCAGTGGGCAATGTTTTACATGCATCGCGTGAGGAGATAGAAAATGTTTTAGAACATTTTAATTGCACTTCATTTACTTTCACTACCTTGGTCTAATGCAGACCTGAAAATTTATTTAGTCGGCTAAATCTGGAAAGAAAGATAATGATACAAGTATGTATATTGCGGTCTAAATAGATCAGTTCCATCATCGTCATCTGCTTCTAACTGTACTGAACATTTAAATCACGATTCTGAGCTGTTATCACAGTCACAACTTGAATTTTCCTAACCATAATTACTTCGAGCAGATTTACGAGAAGTATAAGGCGAAAAAAGTTCTGGTACCATTTCGGGGATTTTGAAAAGTCCAATTACTTCACGCGGAAACTGCAGTTTAATTCAGTTATGCCTTGATATGAATGAATCAGAGCTATCAATCGCTGTCTGATACATTTCAAGTATCACAGCTAGAGTCCGACTGATTAATCGACATCGGTTAGTAGCTTTTTCCATACAAAATTGAGCATCGGCATCGGAGTTTGTTCGCCGATTCTTTGCCGATTATTTGGAATTCGCAGACAGCTCACAAAAAATATTTTTTTTTTTGGTTGAAGGTGTTTCACGCTTTTTCCATACAAAAGTATGTTCGAAAAATTTCTTTTATATGGAGGACACTGCCAGCAAAAAAATTGCCAAAAATTAACGGGATTTTATAGCCGCTTGAAACTTGCACTTCATTATACTAGAATTAAATGGTCCACAAAACCGCATACCAAAATTCTGATTAAAAAGTTTGAAATTTTGGTGAAAATAAGCAGAATTGTTATAATTTTTGTACAAAGTTTGAAGTCTGAATTTATATAGTGTTTGTTGTATACCAGCTAGACTTTTATAAAAAAAATAATAAACATTAAATAAACAAAAGACAAATGCCAAATGCCAAAACCGATAAAAATTATCGCAACTCTTTTATTTTACGGACCACTATATGTATGTGTATACATACTCACTTAGCATATAAGTTCCTTAGCATTGAGTGCAACAGAGTGTGTTTATGTATATATGTACATTAAAGTGGTCCAAAAATGTATGTAAAAAAATAAGGTCGGATTTTTAATGCCGGCACCCCCTAGGATTGTTTTGTATCGAAAAAAATATGCCCCTATTTTTTTATTTTGAAAAAAAAAATAAAAATAGGGAGTGCTCAAAGCTCTCAAAGTTTTCCATGTATTTTATATGGGGGAAAAACAATTTTTCGTAGAAATAGTGTAGAATTCTTGAAAACCAACAGTTTTCGATCGGAAAACTTTTCTTATCTTCAGGAGATTCCCAGTAATAATACGCAATTGTCTCTTTAACCATTTTTTCATAGTAACTATATTTTATAGGTCCTCCAAAACCCCTAGAAAATGCAATGGAAGAATCTTTAATCATAAAAAATGGTTAAATAAACAATCGGATATTAATACTGGAAGTCTCTGAAGAGAACCACAGTTTTGCGATTGAAAAATATTGATTTTTAAGAGTTTTATACCATTTCTACGAAAAATGGTTTTTTCTCCATTTCAAATACATGGAAAACTTTGAGCGCTTCGAGCACCCCCTAAATATTTTTTGATTTCAAAATAAAAAATAGGGGTATATTTTTTTCGATATAGAACAATCCTAGGGGGTGCCGGCATTAAAATTCCAACTTAATTTTTTTGGACCACTCTAATGTACATTCATGTGCATGTAATGTTGCATAACAAGCCAAATAATACAATTATTTGTTTTCTTTTGTTTTGTTAACTTCGTTAAATTAACTGATTTTAAGAATTAATACATTTATTTGCAATTTTTTATGGCATCGGCATCGGCATCGGCCGATTCTCTCCCCATAAGCCGATTAATCGGCACCGGCATCGGTACCTGAAAAAAACTGGAGTCGGTCGGACGCTAATCACAGCGCACGGCAGTGGGGGCGAGTGACGAAAGCAGCCACAGTAGGTAGCATGCTGAAATGACTCGCTTATATATACACGAGATTTGGAAGTTTTTTTCCAGACGCCCAATCGACATGTTTGAGATATCGTTGGAAAGG
>NW_023463372.1:6912-8957 GCF_013731165.1 Rhagoletis pomonella | reverse complement strand
TTTTTTCCAGACGCCCAATCGACATGTTTGAGATATCGTTGGAAAGGTCTTGCAGAGTGTGTTCAGAAAACGTTTGCAATGTTCATAAACGATTATCCCAATTCTCAAAAATTAGGCTAAAGTGTTGCGAAACAAAAAACCTTTCTAACGATACCTTGCGTTCCGGCTACTAGTTGGTATAATATAGCTAAACTGATTTTGGTTCGTGTCTCCACTACGAGATGCTTTGCAATGTGTGTAGCGTCTGTACGTACCTTTCTCAAAACTGGGTTCGAATCGTAACATCCGTTCACGATACGTCAGGCAGTACAAGCTGAATGGGACGAAGAGCACGCTCACGTATGTCATTTCCGAAAAATGCGTTTTTACGTGACGAGTAGTACGATATCGTATGTGACGATTATAGCCCTGGTCAGTCGATTTTATTTTTAGTTTCCTCATGTATAGCCCAAAACCTTAGCTTTCAATTGGTAAATGGCTTATATCTGGGAAAACTCTTGTTGTGGAGATATTGCGATTCAAATTGAAAAAAGTATCTCCAAATAGCGACAAATACCCTGCAGGGAAAGCTACTAGTTGTGAACTAGAATTCTACCAGTTTGAGTTTCAGCCTAACTAGTTGACGTTCTATCCTTTTTCAATATTAGCGACTGGTATTTTTAATATTGCGATGTCCTACGAGATGCCAATTGTCTAGGCTATGCATCAGCATCTACTAGTAGAAATACTAGTAGCATCATACCAGTTGATGAGATAGTCTGCCAATTCATCCCCCATGAAAAGCATTAGTATGCCGTTTTGCTCGCGGCGCTCCAACTGTCGCAATGGCCGACAGAGCAAAGCGCTCGGGTGGTATGCCTGAGGTACTAGGTTCAAGCCCTGGCGCAGGGAATTTTTTTTATTTTATTATTTTATAATATTTTTTTTATTTATAGTTTTTATTTACGGTTTTTTTGTTATTCTTAAATTTAATTTAAAAAAAATATTTATTTTATCTATTTTTTTATGGCACAAGTATTTCGTCCCATTAATTTGCTTGTTTCTTTTTTTTTGTATTGCAACTAGATTTTTAAGTTTGTTATTTGTATTTAAATTGAAATAGTTATTCCTACTTACATTGATCTAACTTTAAAAATCTTAACCACCTCCAAGCGGCCTCGAACTGCGATCCTAGAACCATAACCAGCAGTCTTCACGTGACGCCACAGCCGACATTTATAAGAAAAGCAATTAATTGCGTTTTATTTTAGGCTTTGGCAATTCAAAGGCAGATGTCGCTGAACGCTTAAGCTCTTCGAAAATGTCGAACTGGTATGCACATACTAGTTTATGAACTAGTATTTTTTCTAACTGGTTTGGTTAGTTAAAAATTAACATATTTGTCTAATTTGGTTACTTTGAGTTATCAACATAACAAAGAGAACCAGGGTTTTCCGATCGCAAAATATTGGTTTTCTAGAATTCGATACCATTTCTACGAAAAATTGTTTTTTTTTTGCCATATAAAAATACATTGAAATTTTTGAGCTCTTTGAGCGACCTCTAAATATTTTTTATTTCAAAACAAAAAATAGAGGTATACTTTTTTTTGATATAGAACAATCCTTGGGGGTGAGAGCATTACAATTCCGACTTTAGTGTTTTTGGACTACCCTAATGTACATTCATATAGCAGTACACAAAATAAAAGAATTGTGACATTTTGACCGGTTTTGGCATTTGGAATTTGTCTTCTGTTTATTTAATGTTTACTATTTTATTATAAAAGCCTAGCTTGTATACAACAAACACCATATAAGTTCAGATTTCAAACTTTGTACCAAAATTAGAAAAATTCTGCTTATTTTCACCAAAATTTCAAACTTTTTAATCAAAATTTTGGTATGCGGTTTTGTGGACCATTTAATTCTAGTATAATGAAGTGCAAGTTTCAAGCTGCTATAAAATCCCGTTAATTTTTGGGAGTTTTTTCTGCTAGCAGTGTCCTCCAATTTTCCAACATACTTTTGTAAGCAAAAAACGTACACCTTCTACCAAAAAAAAAA
>NW_023463372.1:6069-6812 GCF_013731165.1 Rhagoletis pomonella | reverse complement strand
GCACAGAGGAGAAACGACTGGCGTGCTTTGCTGAACTCGGCCAAAATGGCTTAGGCGGTTACAGCGCCAAAAAAGAAGAAGAAGAAGAAAGTTTTTCTAGCACAAAATGAACGTTTTTCTGGCAGCAAAACGAACGTTTGCTCCTCTCTTAGTTTTTGTGTGATGGATAATTTTGTGTTGTTATCGAACGAGATTCAAAAAGCTGTGTTCTCCATAATATGCACAGTTTCCACTGTACTTTTGAGCTAGTGTGGCGCGTTTAGCGCTATCTAACAAGTACAACTCAGTGACTCAAACAACAATGTGTTGATTTTTTTTTTTAATATTCGTAATGTTTTTCGAGCTAAATTTTTTGTTATTTTTCTATAAAAATACCATCCTAGCTTTAATCAAAAACATATAAATCACAGTTTCATACTTCATACAAAATTTAAGAAAATTCGTCAAATTTTCATCAAAATTTCCCCTTTTTAATATGAATCTTTGGAACATTTTCGGCAATGCAGTTTAAAAAAGCGCGTTGAGTTTTGAGAATTTTTGTTTGGAGGCTGCTTTTGCGGTTTTTTTATATCAGGTTCAATTTACAATAACTGGCGTTAATTTTTTGAAATTTTGTTGCCCATTGTATTTCATATGAAATGCATGCTTATATGGCAGAATGTGCAAAAGTCCGTCACCAAAAAAAAAAAATCTGAAAAATCAATGGGATTTTTTAGTCGTTTGAAACTAGCACTTCATTGGAC
>NW_023463372.1:2606-6059 GCF_013731165.1 Rhagoletis pomonella | reverse complement strand
AAATCTATGTATTCCGCGCGGCTTTTTGTGTTCGATTAAGATATTTCTAAATAACACTGATCTTGCCGCAATAACAGCGTACTTCAATCGTTTCATAGAGTTGCTCCCTTTACGGTTAGAGCTTAAGTGAAAAATATTTTTTTTTTAATGTAACTTTTCATATTAAATTTATATAAAAAAACTGCATTAAAAATATTATTATTTTAAATATGCCTGCCCTTAGATTTAAACTTTTTCTATTATGCGCGGCCATGTACTGGACGCAAAACTTTGGAATTTAAATTTTCTTCTGTAAAAAATCAATTTTTAGATACATTTTCAACGCGGTCTAGCTCACGATTAACCGCGAGTTGAGCCAAAATATTTTGGTTGATGTCATGATATAGATCAAATTTTATAATTTCAATGGTAAACCCACACACACACATGTATGTATATGCAGTATGTCTCAGTATTAAACTCAGCCCTGTTAAGTTCTTTCTTACGAATCATGGTTGTTTTTGATTTTTAAATTTTACGGAATGTAGAAAATCAAAAGTATAAAATCGGAAGTAAATACATCCAATAGCTGTGGTGGTAGGCTTAATATTTTTTTGATAGAATCATCTTTAGGACAGGGTGGCGACTTTGTTTGGTCCGAGTACCTTTTTCTAATTTCAAGGCGAATCTGAAACTTTATAAAAAATTACAATTTTTTTTTTAATTTTCTGCATTGTTTCTATAGTGACTAAATCAAGGCGAATTTATACAAGGTGGTGTCAGTGTTGTCACTTTAGAAACCAAATTAGTGGTAGATTATCAAAAAAAAAAAAAAACAGTGGTAGATCTCTGGAAAAGTGTGGTAGAATATTTGTAGTAACTTAAAAATTTGCCAAGAAAGATATATCAGACCAAGAAGTAGTATTCAAATGTACATAAACTGCATTTTTAGTTTTGTTCTATCGCGCCATTTTTTCGAGATATTTGCCTACTAAGGTTTTCATTTTTATTGTCTTAGAAGGTACGTATGTATATCTGGGTCATAAAAAAGATTATATTTTTAATTTTTACACTAAGTTCTTAAGTGTTGTTGTCTGTGGAAATACTGTTGGTAAGCAACTTCACAGGCGTATTCTCAGGCGATGTCGAATCTCTAAGAAAATCGCCTCATGTAAGTGTAGATTATCTTCACGCACGCAATAGAAATTTTGAAACGGCAGCACCAGCTATTCAAGTAACACAAAATTCACAATAAGTTTTCTTGACATTCTAATTCATATTAAGGAGAAAATTGACCGTTCAACTCTTATGAAAAAAAAACATTTTTCAAATTAGGTTAATAATTTTATGTGGTAGTTGTGGTAGAATTGAAAATTTACCCAAAATGTGGCAGATCTACCACAATTGTGGCAAGTTCGCCACAATACCTTCACTTATTTTGGAATAACTATCTTTAGATTTTAATTTTTGTACTTTAAATCTAAAGCTCTCAAAAAACGATGACGTCCTTGCTAAAAAGGGCGGTTTTAGCGGGTGCATAAAAAAATGTTGCACCCAAATCTTTTTCTCGACATAAGTATTCAAATAAAACTGACGCAAGCTAAACTTTTTTTTCGTGATACGCCTTAATGTGGTGCAAAGTGTCGCAACTAAGTGTTTTTCATATATTCACCGATACCTCAGAAACTAGGTCTGACCTAGAGATACCATCATGATATCCGGAATCTGGATATAATTCTACGTAAGAAAAGTTAGGGATTTTTTAGAGAGTAGCGTTTTTTTTTTAAATACAGTGGTTTAGTTAATTCTCTTAATCTAAAGGAAAGAGGTTCCTAATTCGTACATATGAAAAACTGACATTCAGTCCCGCGCTTTGGATGTTTAATGTGCACTAGAAGTGCCGCCTTTGTGCAGCAAAAAATCTGCACCCAACAAAGCACTATGAGGCCATTTTCATTTAAACGGCAGAAAGTCAATTCTCAAAATTTCGATTTTCATAAAGTTTTGTTTGGTGTTCGATTTGTAAAAAATTGAGGGGAAAACCTCGAAAAAAGCATGACAGTCGGAAATACTGTTAATGCTTAAACAGCTGTTGATGTGTTTTTTTTTCAAAAAACTGCAACTTAAAAAGAGTTTATTGTTTACATAGAAACTGTAAAGTTCAAAAATGCTGAAGTTCCGAATAAATAAAACTATTTTGCGCCAGTTTCCAGGGCAGTTAAAAAATGCGTATAATTTTCGTCACGAAATTAATATCATAAATTTTGTGTTTGTAGTTCAGCTTTCGTCACTCGAAATATTTACCTCAAAGAGGTATTTTATTTGATATCAATTATTTTGGGATAGTAAATTAAAAATCAACGAAAATCCAAACAAAAATCTAACGGCCCTATTCATAAAAAATAAAATAGATTTAAAGAGCTATATAAAGTTTCATTTTCATACAAATCTTCTATTTATAAAGCAGTTACAGTACTCTTTATTTTTTATGAATTTGGGTGTAAATGTTTTATTTTTTTTTTAATAAAGATATAGACAAATGTATACATAAATGTTCGGAATGAATAGAGAAGTCGATTAAGCCATGTCTGTCTGTCCATCCGTCCGTCAGTGATAACGATAAGTGGAGCGAGAATTGAAATATCTCAACTAAATTTGGTATATAGGTTTCCCTTTATCCAAGGTAGGTTGGTATTGAAAATGTGCGAAATCGGTCTGCTGCCACGCCGCACGCAGGTATTTTCGAAAAATGCAAGGACTACAATATTTCAGTAAATATTGGATGGAAATTGTTTAAAATTAATATGTGAAGTAGAATTTTTGTAAAAATTAAAATTATTTTGAATTTTTTTAAAAATGGGCGAGACCCCTCCCACTTATGATGAAATGCTGTATACCAGTAGCCGCTTCACGAATCCTTACCAAATTCGGTACGAATCTTTTCTAGGGTCTAGCTAAGAAATCTGTTGAAAATCTTTGAAATCGGGCAATAAATAAATAATAAGTGTGCGTGGCGCCCTTATGACTACATATGTGTATTTCGGTAACCGATTTATCAATTTCTACTAAACTCAGTTCACTTAATAACCTTGGAAAGAAATTCGCTAAAATTGTTCAAATCGGACTAAAATTACTCCCACTTCTTGTTTAACGGTAAATTTTAGAAATACGAAAACTCCGATATTTCAATAACTGAGGAGGCTAATTTACCCCAAGTTAATTGTTACAACAATCTTTTAGCAATAAATAAGAATGCTGTAGACTATTGTCCGACCGATAAACCGACGTCGGCATCAGCTAGTATCGGCACGAAATTGAACATCAGCATCAGCCTCTTTTTTTTGCCGAATATTTGGATTTCTTTTCAAATGTTCATGTGAAGCGACAGACATCAAAAAGCATTTGCAGACAGCTCACAAAAATGAATTTTTTTTTTTGGTAGAAGGTGTACGTTTTTTGCTTACAAAAGTATGT
>NW_023463372.1:0-2506 GCF_013731165.1 Rhagoletis pomonella | reverse complement strand
ACATACTTTTGTAAGCAAAAAACGTACACCTTCTACCAAAAAAAAAATTCATTTTTGTGAGCTGTCTGCAAATGCTTTTTGATGTCTGTCGCTTCACATGAACATTTGAAAAGAAATCCAAATATTCGGCAAAAAAAGAGGCTGATGCTGATGCTCAATTTCGTGCCGTACTAGCTGATGCCGACGCCGGTTTATCGGTCGGACAATAGTCTACAGCATTCTTATTTATTGCTAAAAGATTGTTGTAACAATTAACTTGGAGTAAATTGGCCTCCTCAGTTATTGAAACGTAGGGGGTGTAATTTTAGTCCGATTTGAACAATTTTTAGCGAATTTCTTTCCAAGGTTATTAAGTGAACTGAGTTTGGTAGAATTTGATAAATCGGTTACCGAGATACACATATGTAATCATAAGGGCGACACGTACACTTATTATTTATTTATTGTCCGATTTCAAAGATTTTCAACAGATTTCTTAGCTAGACCCTAGGAAAGATTCGTACCGAATTTGGTAAGGATTCGTGAAGCGGCTACTGAGATACAGCATTTCATCATAAGTGGGAGGGGTCACGCCCATTTATAAAAAAATTCGAAATAATTTTAATTTTTACAAAAATTCTTCTTCACATATTAATTTTAAACAATTTGCATCCAATATTTACTGCATTTTTCCTTGCATTTTTCGAAAATACCTGCGTGCGGCGTGGCTGCAGTCCGATTTCGCACATTTTCAATACCAACCTACCTTGGATAAAGGGAAACCTATGTACCAAATTTCGTTGAGATATCTCAATTCTCGCTCCACTTATCGTTATCACTGACGGACGGATGGACAGACAGACATGGCTTAATCGACTTCTCTATTCATTCTGAACATTTATGTATACATTTGTCTATATCTTTATTAAAAAAAAAAATAAAACATTTACACCCAAATTCATAAAAAATAAAGAGTACTGTAACTGCTTTATAAATAGAAGATTTGTATGAAAATGAAACTTTATATAGCTCTTTAAATCTATTTTATTTTTTATGAATAGGGCCGTTAGATTTGGATTTTCGTTGATTTTTAATTTGCTATCCCAAAATAATTGATATCAAATAAAATACCTCTTTGAGGTAAATATTTCGAGTGACGAAAGCTGAACTAGAAACACAAAATTTATTATATCAATTTCGTAACGAAAATTATACGCATTTTTTAACTGCCCTGGAAACTGACGCAAAATAGTTTTATTTATTCGGAACTTCAGAATTTTTGAACTTTACAGTTTCTATGTAAACAATAAACTCTTTTTAATTTTTTTCCTCAATTTTTTACAAATCGCACACCAAACAAAACTATGAAAATCGAAATTTTGAGAATTGACTTTCTGCCGTTTAAATGAAAATGGCCCCATAGTGCTTTGTTGGGTGCAGATTTTTTGCTGCACAAAGGGGGAACTTCTAGTGCACATTAAACATCCAAAGCGCGGGTCTGAATATCAGTTTTTCATATGTACGTATTAGGAACCTCTTTCCTTTAGATTAAGACAATTAAATAATCCACTGTATTTAAAAAAAATAACGCTCCTCTCTAAAAAAATCCCCAACTTTTCTTACGTAGAATTATATCCTGATTCCGGATATCATGATGGTTTCTCTAGGTCAGACCTAGTTTCTGAGATATCGGTGAATATATGAAGAACCCTTAGTTGCGACACTTTGCACCACATATGTACATTAAGGCGTATCACGAAAAAAAGTTTAGCTTGCGTCAGTTTTATTTGAATACTTATGTCGAGAAAAAATTTTGGGTGCAACATTTTTTTATGCACCCGCTAAAAACCGCCCTTTTTAGCACGTCATCGTTTTTTGAGAGCTTTAGATTTATAGTCGGCCGCTGTGGTGTAGTGGTAAGCAGTGCGCGCTTTCACTTATCAGCACCTGGGTTCAAGCCCTGGTCAAAGCAACATCGCAAAAAATATAGAAAAAAGGTTTTTTCTTAACAGCGGTCGTCCCTCGGCATGCAATGGCAAACCTCCGAGTGTATTTCTGCCATGAAAAACAGCTTCTCATAAAAATACAATCGCCGTTCGGAGTCGGCGTAAAACTGTAGGTCCCTCCTCTTTGTGTGGCAACATCAAGGCGCACGCCACAAGTCGGAGGAGAAGCTCGGCCAAACACTAACATATGTGTAAGCGCCAATCTATTATTATTAGATTTATAGTACAAAAATAAAAATCTAAAGATAGTAATTCCAAAATTAGTGAAGGTATTGTGGCGAATACTACGGCAACGCGAAGCGAACAACGAGAAATAGGCAGAATGTTCGAGGAATGACGTAGAATGTTCCACAAAGAGAAACATCAAGTTGGATGAACACTGCGAACGGCGAGAGAAAGAGAATGAGCGATAAACTTCAGAACGTTCTAGAGTTGCCCTAAGTGCGATCGCAGGTATATAAGGGCGCCGCCACAGCGTGAGTTACAAGTCAGCAAGCTACGAGTAAAGTGAGTAAGCAAGC
>NW_023463371.1:10386-14249 GCF_013731165.1 Rhagoletis pomonella | reverse complement strand
CTGGAGGAATCTAAAATTATCTCTTGTAAGACTTTTAGCAATATTTGTTGAAGGACCATCAATGCTGCTTGATATACTACTTAACCATTTAGCGCCTGAAGCTAAAAGCCGGTTGTTCCTGGCACTGTCTAAAATATATTATAATGTACTAGAATAATCTAGTACTTTGATTTTTATCTTTAAATTAAAATGACTTCTGTCACGAGTCGTAAGCGAGTTCTATAATTGCGCCAATTGTACTTTAGTTAGTTCGTGCATAAAGTAGCTCAAAAGCAATTAATCAAAATCTCGTCATAATTCCTGGTTTTCATACCTTAAAGTGTCTATAATTTAACGATATCATATTCCGCAAATTGATTTAATTTAAGTTTATATCCGTAACTAAATAGCAGACCCGGCGAATTTCGTCCCGCACAAAATTAATTTTTTTATTGAAACATTTGGTCCAACGTTTTCGCCAGAAATTCACGTTCACGTTTGGTTTTGTGGTCGACAGAAGACATATCCTCCATTGCCGTCTTAAATAACCTAACGAAAACGTTATACCGGGAAGAAGTCCTTGCGGCTCGATGGTGAATCGTCCTTGAATCTGTATAGTATAGTTGGTGGTAATTTCCAAACTGGTGAGTATCATTGGTCCACATTATGTTTAGTCAATGTAAAGCAAGGATCGCAATGGTTCTGATGGTTGATTTAACAGGGGTAATTTGATCTCTGGTGCCTCTGAATTTACGATTTTCATCAATAACTCGGCTCCAGCGCCACCTTGCGCATTTTTTTTGCAATAGTATTGCCACTATCGTTACCAATAAATATATACAGTATATTTTGCTTAGCTGCACCTCCTTCTTTGCACGAAAAACTTGTGCACGTAACCGAAAAAGGCACTTAAGCGAATTTTCTGTACTACTTCAATGAGGAAGGTATCCGAATCCCTATGGAACCAAATATTGGCGGAGCACTTGCCATGTAGAAATTACTGCAAGCGAAATTTTTACCGAATGTTATCTAGTTATCTATATAACTACATAAATTGATAGCCATTTTCGTTGTTCTGCGAGATGAGCAAAATAAATAAAAGGTTGTAAAATTAGGTAATTGTAGGGCCAGTGCAGGTAAATGTAATACTTTCATTGATAATTGATACTAGTCGCACAATTTTTAAGGCAGGTATCGCCAATGTGCAGGTATGTTGAATGCATCTATCGGAGCAGTTTCCTTATAAATGTTAAAAATAATGCTTTTGATGCGCATTTTGGGGTAAGTATCTTAAGCATAGAGGCAGCAAAGCAAAATATACTGTATCTCAAATATGAGTCAAATCGGATCACAAATACGATTTTGAGTAATATCTCGACTCCATCGCCACCTGGCGTTTTAAGCTGTGAACTATGTATACAGGGAAGTACTCAAACACATAAGAAATGTCATTAAAATGTTTCGGTCGTTTAGAAGGAGTCAACGCACCAGAATAGGTCTTTTAACATACTGACACTTTTCGGCATTTATGCCCATACAAAAAAAACTATCATGCATTCGTTATACGGAGAAAATGCGCAACATCATCAGCAAAAAAAATTTTCAAAAATCAACGGTAACTTATAGCCATTTAAAACTTGCACTTTATGGTGCTGAAATGGAGTTATATACAAAACTGCCTACCCAAAATTTGGTGCCATTGGATGCAAAAGGAACTATATTTCTATAAAACTATATATATATAAAACTATCACGCATTCGTTATACGGAGAAAATGCGCAACATCATCAGCAAAAAAAATTCTCAAAAATTAACGGTAAATTATAGCTATTTAGAACTTGCACTTTGTGATCTGAAATGGAGTGAACTTCAAAACTGCATTCCCAAAATTTGGTGCCATTTGATGCAAAATGAACTATATTTCTATAAAGAATTAACAAAAAAATTTATTATGAAAAAGAAAAAGAACACTGTATTCTGGGGGTATACATATATTTACAGATAGATAAAAGTTTCAGTATGTTTGGAAAGCCCCACGCCCCTTTTCCAGTAGCCCCAAAATCTCTATACCAATTTCCAGGACACTACTACAAATCTTTCCAGAGATATACGCTATGAAAAATTCGATGTGCATGGGTGATGCCTTAATATATCGAAAGTCTGCAGTAGGTGTCCAAATTTTGGGTACAGCCATTCGCGAGATAACCTCTTATAAAAAGAAGGAGCTTGTCTTTATATAATTAGTGTCGGTAACACAGGGCAACACCGATTTTGATGCGGCAAATGTTAAAGCTGTTTTTGATAGACTTTTTCGTGCATTTACGAACCCGTTAGTATAATCCATCAGCTCAAGATTTTGAGAAAAACGTGGTGAAAGTGTCAAAAAATCGCGTTTTTGCAATATTTTAGACGCTCCAGCACAGAAACAAAGGGTGATAGAACCTTCCACTTAAATTAAAGCTAGAACTACAGGCTACTATCCCTGAAAATACTATTCCTGCACCTTGCCCTGATGATCAACAATACTCATTTCCTTTTTAGCGTCCAACAATAAAAAAAATACTGGAAAATGATGCAATTAAAAAAATTTGTAAAAATCACTGTTAGCTGTTCAACAAATGACATTAGGTGACCTTAGGGTCAAGGTGCAGGAATAGTATTTTGAGGGATTGTAGTCAGAAGTTCAAGCCTTGATTTAAGCCCAAGTGGAAGGTTCTAACACTTTTTGCTTAATTGCGGTAGGTACTCAAACTTCCCTGTTCATCAAAATAAGTGACCATGAAGCAAAGGTGCAGGAGTTTGCAGAGCTTCTCAAATATTGCAAAAAATGCGATTTTTTACACTTTGACTTCGGTATCTGGTCCACCTAGCAGAAAAATATCCTATATGTTCACCCTGACAATAAGCTACCTATGTGCCAAATTTTAAGCAAATCGGGCCATAAATAAGACTTTTTCGAATAGATGGGTCCCTGGCCCACTTAACGGAAAAAATGGATCCTATATGCTAATCTAGACAAAAGGCTACCTACGTACCAAATGCATTTTTTTAGCGTACCTCGACCGCTTCGCCACCTATCGGAAAAAATATAACTTTGTGCACTCGTCCTTCTAAACACCTTTTAAAAAAAGCAGCAACCATTCGAATCGGTCATGAAACATAGGAAAAAATTGTTCCCAATAGATTCATGCTCACAATGAATTTCACAATTATCCGAAATTTTCCAAGTTTCTCAACGAATTTTCCACCTTTACATCGTCCAAAATCATTAAATCATGCGATAAATTACAAAATGTCGTCGAAACAAATTCAAATTTTTCGCGTTCTTCCGAATTTTTCCAAGTTTTCCACTCAGAATTATTTATTTTTCCATTCGAAAGCCATTCCGAAGGAATTGCACAAGAAATTCCATACAAAAAAAATCTTTTTTCGATTTTTCCAATTTCCCGACTTTTCCGGCAGGTTTTCCCAAAATTTTCTTTTGTAAAAACTTTCTCCTGGCAATTACGAACAACAAAAAAAAATTTTGTCAAATCGGCTCAACCGTTCTCAATTGATGAATTACTATACATTTTTCACATCATTTTTATATATATAGATTGGAATTTTAACGTACATATGTACATGTATAAATACATGTGTTATGAAGGAAATGTTCTAAAACTAAGTGAAACATACCAATCGATTTCGTTTTGCACCGAGACTCAAATTTGAAAATAAATTTTTATTTGCAATTTATATGCAAAATTTTAAAAAATAACAATTATATTTGATTTTTATATCATAAATCCAAATTAACAATTATTTTTGATTTTTATTTTATATGGCTTAGATAAGAGTTATTGAAGAGTTTTATTTATAAAAGTCATCAATAAAAATCAGTC
>NW_023463371.1:0-5386 GCF_013731165.1 Rhagoletis pomonella | reverse complement strand
ATCGCATTCTCAAGTCTTTGTTGTATACGTAGGCTTTCTAATGTCATTCTCCTTTTTACGAGAATTTTGGACATCGAAAGAGGGGTAAAAAGGAGAATGACATTAGAAAGCCTACGTATACAACAAAGACTTGAGAACGCGATCAACTTTAAAGAGGACGTAGATAACACCAACAACGTGTATGCAGCTGTAATCAATAACAAATATAAATAAGAATATAGGATTCGAATTTGGTAATATTGTTGAAAAGACACTTAAAATGGTGCTAACGTTTATCGTTTGTTAAACAATTTTTGCCAATAATATTTATGTAAATGTGAGTTCAAAGTTAGAATTAGTGTAAAGTAATTGTCGTCAACTATGTTTATTGTTTTTGCATCAGCGAATTTTACTTGCTTATCATGTTTATTGTTTATTTGTTTTTATGTTTCGAATAAAGACTCCCTGATGAAGACGCGAGAGCATTGAAACGCGTAGGAGGGTAAAAGGAAAATTTAATTTTTTCGCTTTTTTAACTCTATCGGCCGAAGCAGCTCCAACACAGCAAACATAAAAAATAATTGTTATTTTCGATTTATAAAATAAAAGTCAGAAATAACGGTTATTTAAAGAGTAATTAAATAAAAGTCAAAAAATAATTGTTAAAGAGTGATTTTTTTAATAAAAGTTGTAACTGTTACGGTCCCTGGCTGAAACTATGCAAAATAAAACTTGAATTCATATCCAGCTGGCATAGTTTTTCGTTCAAAATTCTGTGAAAATCAGGGCGCTTTCATTCCGTTGAGAAGCATTCCCAACACCGGTTATTGTCTGCACCCTGGTTAGAGAGACTTAGAGCCATTTGAACAAAATTAGAGTGGACTCTCTGCACAAGTACACATTCGCATTCGTAAAACATTTGTATCATTTGATGTGAATGCGAATGTCGAATGCGAATGTGTAAAATGATGCGAATCATTCGCATAACGAATGCGAATGCAAATATTCTCAACATCCCTGGTTCACATACATATGTATATACATGCATGCCAGTGGCCTAAAGACACAACTAAATTTTCATAAAATTAATGAAATTCCAGTTATAATTTTTAGGTCGTCACACCCACTCAGGCGATCCTACCCAAAACACCTAGTAGCAGAAACTGGTTGATGCACCACTTCGTGGCAGCATACATACGTTTGTGCAAAGCCGAAACCGGCACGTATGCATGGTAGCCAGCGTTGCCATTAGCAATTTTTTTCCCTACCAATTTTCTTCCCAAATCCGACCAAAATCGTTTACAACCTACCAAATAAATTTTAATTACAAAAAAGCATACAATTCATTTATTTAAGATTAATTGTTTCGAACACAACACATTTACATACCTACATTTATGTACTTTGTACATTTTGAAACAAACAAGAAATAAATAAATGTAGGCACACAGATGAGATCATTTGACATTTTTTGGTTGTATGAATTATACACATACAGGTAATGTACCAATAATTTCTTTAAAGTAAATTTAAATTAATTAATTATACATGCAAATCATTAACACCAATGACCACAAATAGAGCGGGTAATTTTTGTTTACACGTTCTTGCATGACATTATGCTATTGAAACTGTCAATCTTATAATAATAATAATCCCAACGGTTTTAGCCTCCTTTCCCGCCCATCCCCACGAGGGGCGCAGTCCGCATGACGTACGGAACCATTATTTAAATTTTTGTGCCGAGTCACGAAAGGCATTTGTTTGTTAATGTCGAGATCTAAAACTGTTCGGCTACTTCTTAAATTTATTTCCTAGTTTAGTTTTATCAAAGAAAGCGTTGAAAATTTCCGTTCTGCAATGCAATGCAATAATGAAATTATATTAAAAACTAAATTGGCGAGATGCATGAATCTATTTTCAGTTATTCCATTTTTAATAGGATAAATGGAATGGAAATATTAAGCTCACTAGCCTTAGTAAATTCCACTGCGTGGTTATTATATCAGGATCGCAATTTATGAGATGGGGAAACTTTAACAAAAGACGTAAAATTGGTAAATCTGCTTTAGAAACTACCTTAGCTGGTGTTATTATTTGTAAAAGTTTTATATCTTCACGCTTGAAATCAAATCTTAAATTTATTTGGTCCAAAAACTCTATATAAAACTTTAATATATTGGTTTTAACTAAAGGAATTTTACAGAACATTACAGAACAATTGACATTACATTTCATAAACATCTCAGCTTTCGTTCCAACAGAAATGTTATTTTGATATGACTATTATCTTTTTTAAAATTACCCTGCAGTAAAATTTAGAGACAGTCTGTTAAAGCGCTAGTTCCGCCCTATACACTTCAGAACTATCTCTGAACTAGTGCAAAACGGCTGCAGCGAGGGCAGTTGAAACTTTTGGTGTGATAGTTGCGCTCTGTTGAGAAGCAAATTCTCACTTCTCGTACAATACTAAAATAGCTTAGCGGGAACGCCTCCGACTCAAATATCGTTGGTTGCGAGTTCAAATCGCGGTGGAGGCAGTTGTGGTTTTCAGATTTAATAAATTTAAATTGTTGAGTGCCGCTTAAAAATTTAATAGAAAATAATCAAATCTACTATATATTTGTGAAAGTATGTATGTATGTATGTGACAGATTGCAGTCTAAACGGACGGACAGAATCGAACAAAATTTTGACGGAGTACACCTGGGCCTATAATAGGGTGAAAAAAATTTGGATCCGACAAGGGGGCGCACAGTGGTTCGGATAGCAGATCTAGCTGGACGAAAGTCAAAATTTTTTTGTTTTTAAAATACTTAATGGTACTTGGAATACATTCCTGACAATACATTCAAATAGAAATTGCTTTTATTAAAGCATTAACATATGAAAACAAACAAAAAAAGGTAAGTCAACGCCGCCTATTTGAGAACTCTATTTTAAAAGCTGAAATTTAACTTAAAAGACTGCTAATAAGCAAATTTGTTCTGAAAAATCGTCATTTTGATTAATTAAAAAAATAAATTAAAGAGTAGGAAAAGTAAAGGCCGCCGAAGGCCGTTATAAAACCACTTGCATATTATTCTTTACACCTTCGCAAATTCAGAGGGTAAGTTCGATAACCAGGTCTAACCAATTGGCTTAGATATTTACATTTTAGTGACGGTATGTCAAATCTCAAAATTCAAAAGTAATTATTAACAGGAATGTATCTGAATATAAATATAAGATCAGTGGCGGATACACGGGGGAGAGGGGGGAGTGTTTGTGTGTTAAAACAGAAAAATACTTGGAGTTATAAAACCTTTGGTTATGTAAGAGATAAAAAAATAGTACCTCGCGAATATTCTGCTTTCTGAAATTAAAAAATTATACAACAGGCATGCAAATGTTTAAGCGTTGTTATAACATTTTTTCTGAAATTTATTTGTGTTTCTTGCTGTGATCTTAAATTTTAGTCATGGTAAATAAAATCTTAAGAAGTGAGTTGTTTGACATTTGGAGTTGCTGAAACTTCTAAAAGACAACAAGGTGTCCGTGATTATGTGATTAGTAAATCGAAAGAAATATCTGATGAATATGCTCGTTCCGAAGTAAATAAAGTAAATTAAGTAAATGACTTTAGATTCGTAATCAGCAACCCAGAAAATCCCCAGATACCCAGTTACATAAAAATCTACCGATTTTTTTACATTTTCGTCCGCCATATTGGATCCGCCATTTTGAATTTTTGGTAAATGACTTTAGATATGTAATCAGCGACCCTGAAAACCCCCGGGTACCCAGTTTCATAGAAATCTACCGATTTTTTAAAATTTTCGTCCGCCATATTGGATCCGCCATTTTGAATTTTTGATAAGTGACTTCAGATTCGTAATCAGCGACTCAAAAATCCCCTAGGTAAGAAGTGGTGTAAAGATCCATCAATGAGTATTTGTTTAAATAGTTTCGTCCAGCTAGATTTGCGATCCGAACCACTGTAGGGCGGGGCGCCTCCCACGGGCGTGAAATTTTTAATCAGCCATAACTTCCAGACCATAAGTCACATGAACGCGAAACTTGGTACGCAAACATGTCAATGGTAGGTGCTTATAGGAGGGTATATACATATAAGCGAGTTTGTAAAAAGGGGAGTGGCACATCCCATAGGCGCGGAATTTTTTATGAGCTATACCCATGGAACCATTAGTCCCACGAACTTGAAATTTGGTATGCAAGCATGTCAATGGTAGGTGCTTATAGGAGGGTATATGTAAAGGAGTTTGTAAAAGGGGGCGTGGCACATCCCATAGGCGCGGAATTTTTTATCAGCTATAGTTTCGGAACCATAAGTCACACGAACTTGAAATTTGGTACGCAGACATACAAACGGTGGGTGCTTATAGGAGGGTATATATAATCGAGTTTGTAAAAGGGGGCGTGGCACATCACATAGGCGTGGAATTTTTTATCAGCTATATCTACGGAACCATAAGTCACACGAATTTGAAATTTGGCATGCAGACATACCAATGGAATAGGTGCTAATAGGAGGGTGTATATAAGCGAGTTTGTAAAAGGGGGCGTGGCACATCCCATAGGCGCGGAATTTTTTATCAGCTATAGTTTCGGAACCACAAGTCACACGAACTTGAAATTTGGTATGCAGACATACCAATGGTAGGTGCTTATAGGAGGGTATATATAAACGAGTTTGTAAAAGGGGGCGTGGCACATCCCATAGGCGTGGAATTTGTATCAGCTATATCTACGGAACTATAAGTCCCACGTGCCAGATTGCAGTCTAAACGGACGGACAGAATCGAACCAAATTTTGACAGAGTATTGCCATTACACCTGGGCCTATAATAGGGTGAAAAAATTGGGATCCGACAAGGGGGCGTGGCGCCTCCCATAGGCGTGAAATTTTTAATCAGCCATAACTTCCAGACCATATGACATGAACGCGAAACTTGGTACGCAAATATGTCAATGGGAGGTGCTTATAGGAGGGTATATATAATGGGTTTGTAAAAGGGGCGTGGCATTTCCCATAGGCGCGGAATTTTTTATCAGCTATAACTTCGGAACCATAAGTCGCACGAACTCGAAATTTTTGTATGCAGACATACCAATGGTAGATGCTTATAGGAGGGTATATATAAACGAGTTTGTAAAAGGGGGCGTGGCACATCCCATAGGCGCGGAACATTTTATCAGCTATAACTTCGGAACCATAAGTCACACGAACTTGAAAGTTGGTATGCAGACATACCAACGGTGGGTGCTTATAGGAGGGTATATATAAACGAGTTTGTAAAAGGGGGCGGGTCACTTCCCATAGGCGCGAAATTTTTTATCAGCTATAACTTCGGAACCATAAGTCACACGAACTTGAAATTTGGTATGCAGACATACCAATGGTAGG
>NW_023463370.1:0-14257 GCF_013731165.1 Rhagoletis pomonella | reverse complement strand
GCATGTAGATATTGTCTTCTCAGATAGCGGATATTCAATTCTGCCTAAATTACAAAACATAATTTTTGCCCACTCCCAAAGGTTTAAGGTAAGGGAAAAATTGATATTTTCAAGCACTATGTACACATATGTATTTTTTTAAACAAACTTTTTTGCTGAGAACTTATTTAAATTCCAAAAACCGAAGGCCCACTTGGATTAAAAGAACCAACACTGAAATGCGTAAAAATTAAAACAAAAAAGCACAAATTTCAATGTAAAGCAAAACTCTCTGGGAATCCTACGAGACATCTGCCGGTCATATGACCGGTCATCTAAATGGGAGATCTGCAGTCTTTTGGCATCATATTTTACATCAGAATTGAAGGGATTTCTGAAAAATCTGACCAGTTTTTTTGTGTAACTGTGATTTTGCATCCCTTGTCAACATATTGTGCCTCGGTTGATGTTAACTTAAGGTCGTTGTTTTACTGCCTTAAAATTGAAGGGAAATTTTTACAGCGTTTTTTATGTGTATTGGTTTCTATTTGAGTGTATTGAGAATCGGTCAGTCTTAAAAGGCCTTGTAGGGAAGACAATAGGTTTGTTCGTCGAAAATCCAGCGAGAATTATCACTCAAAATATCAGATAGTAAGAAAAAATGCTCCCAAATTCTCTCTCATGTAGAGAGACTTGCAATTTTCTGTACGAACGCAAATTTGCAAGTTTTTCTGCCAGCTAGTTTCCACGGTTGCATTTCAAATAAAAGAAATTTGTATAGAATTTTTAAAATTCTTTCAGAGGGGCAAAAAACAGGACACACGTGTATATATCTGGTCAGTACGACTTTCTTCAACATACGTTTCAATTTCTTTGTCGGGTTTACTATATCGACTCTGGTTGAGATTGCATTCCGATTAAGAATACAGTTTTTTTCATTGGAATTAACTAAATTAATTAAGTAAACAAGTATTAACTTACATTTTTCATTTTAAAATCGCTCCAGTTGGTAAATTTTTAAATTTAACGAACTTGTTTATTAAAATTATCGTCGACAAAAAATCCAACCATGTGCCACAATCATATGTTTTTCCTAATTGCAAATTCTTGCTGGCAAAATTTTTTCCGGCTCGAATTTTTAACTTCTCTCCAAGAAATAGTCTTTTTACTCGTGATTTATTTAAATAAAACATGTGAAATTTAGTTGAAACCTTTTAGCCGTTTTTAGCCGGTTTTATTTGCCAATTTAGCCGGTTCGTCCAAAAAGTTCTGGCAACACTGTTTGTCACACCAATAGGTCAATATGAATATTGTTACATGCCGTTTGGACTAACAAACGCACCTCCTGTTTTCCAACGTTTCGTTAATATGATTTTCAGACCACTTATTGATTCGCGGAAAATTGCAGTTCATTTGGATGATATAAATGTGGCTACCAAAACGTTTGAGGCGCATATTAAGATTCTAGAAGAGGTATTAGGGTGATTATCAGCTGCTGGGTTGCGTTTGAATTTGTTAAAGTGTAGCTTTGCATATAGAAAGTTAGAATATTTGGGGTATTATGTAAATGAGAAGGGTATTAGGCCTAAGGAGAGTCATCTGGAAGCAATTAAATCGTATCCAGTGCCAAAAAATACTAAATACAAATACAAAGATGTGTGGGCTTGTTTTCGTATTTTAGGCGTTAATTAAACCGCTAATTAAACTTACGCATAAAAATGTGGTATTTAAATGGACAGATTAATGTATGAATGCTTTTGTATTATTGAAGGAAAGGTTAACTGAGCCTCCAGTATTATGTATATTCGATCCCAAACGTGGCACAGCGTTACATACAGATGCAAGTTCTCATGGATATGGTGCAGTACTGCTACAAAAATAAGATGATAATAAATATCGTCCGGTTGCATAATGATCCATGTAGATGCTTTAAGTCGGATGTCAGTTGTATGTGCTGTTGAAGAAAGTGAAGTTGATGTGAATATTCAAATTTCACAGATGCGGGATGCAAATATTAAACGCCTTAAAGAAAGATTAGAAGTTGAAGATGTGACGGGGTATGAACTTGTGAATGGTTTAGTTTTTCGAATTTTTGGATTGTGTCGGCAGTTGTTTGTGCCGGATGAGATGTAAGAAAATGTAATAAGAATGATTCATGAAAATTTTGGTAATCAAGGGATAGATAAATGTGCAAATAAAATACAAAAGCATTATTATTTCCCGGTGATGAGGGAAAAGTTAGGTAAATTTATTCGAAATTGTCTGAAATGTATTTATTATTCGGCTTTGCCAAGAAGCAATGAAAGAAGCCTTTATAGAGAAAAAGCAATAACCTTTTGATACGCTTCACATTGATACGCTTGGTGCATTGGAGTCCGTGAATTCTAAACACAAACATTTTCTTGTAATAATTGATTCTTTGACTATATTTGTAAAATTATTATAAATACCAGTTCGAAGGAATCAATTTGTGTGTTGTAGAAATATTTTTTTTAATTATAGCCGCTCTCGGCGTATTATAAGTGATCGAGGTCTTCATTTACATCTGGAGAGTTTAGGAATTTTTGCAAGGAATTTAATATTTCCCATATTTTAAATGCAGTAGCCTCGCCGCAATCTAATGGGCAGGTGGAAAGAGAGAACCGCCCGTTGAAAGCGATGCTTTCCAAAGTTACTGAGCCTAGAAACCATTCTGATTGGAAGAAGAGATTATCTGATGTAGAGTTCGCAATTAATAACACTGTACATTGTGCAACTAGGCAGACTCCTAGTCAATTGTTATTTGGTATTGAACAAAGAGGGCATATAGTTGACGAGTTATCTGAATATTTGCATGAAGTATATTCAGAATCTGTTGATAATCTTGAAGATTTGAGAAATATAGCGGATACCGCTATCCAAGAATCGCAGTTACAAAACCAAAGGAACTTTGAACACAGCCATAAACCACCAAAGGAATTTGCTGTTGGCAATCTGGTGGTAATAAAAAATGTCGATACCACGATAGGAAAAAATAAGAAGTTTATTAAAAAATATAAAGGCCCATATGTTGTACGTATGAAATTAGGACATGACAGGTATGTAGTTACAGATATTGAAAACTGCCAAGTCACTCAAATTCCATATGATAGCGTAATTGATTCAAGTCGAATGAAAACGTGGTTGGAGCTGAATCGGTGTGAAGACGATATAAGTGTGGAAAGTAATACAGACGATTTAGTGTTAAGTGATTGTTTTACAGATTATGAATACCTAGATGAGTCCCAAGAATTAGATCAATCGAGGTCGATTGATAGTCAGGTTAGGCCGAGTTTTAGTGAATAATTGTCGTTAGCGTAATATGTTGTATATCATATGGAAACATGATATTATATCAATGATGTATACGAAGATGGCGTGAGATGGCAACCATGTATTATATCAATGATAATAGGTTCATTCCTTAACTTTTTGGACTAAAATCTGAAGTGTCAAAATGCCAGAGCGTAACCAAAATGCGCTCACTAAAAGAGAATAACAGGAAAAGTAAAGGAACGCAAAAAACCAACTTTTTAGTCCAAAGAATGGCAACAACAAAACTAACGAAGAATGGAAATGTATGTACAAAACACATTCACACAAGCACAAGCACAATAAACACTTACTATATCAATTATTTTTTGCCTCCTTCCAATTTCAATTCACTTTTTTCACTTTTTAGATTATTCCCACTTTTTGCGTATTCTTTAATTTTCGTTAATTTAAATTCAGTTGAGTTTGACACTTTTCAAGATTTTGCCAGCAAAAATTCTTCTGACTACTTCGGACTGAAGAGAGTCACTCTCACTGAGTGTTGCTCTCTCATTTTGTTGTCATTTTCGAGTTAAGGAACCCTTTTCGGACTAAATCTGACTACTTCGGACTTTTTCTGACTATTTCTGGGAGATAAGGAACGCAACTAATGTAATATGGCCACCATACAAAAAATGTAATGGAAACCAGTTTCCAGTTTTAGGGTACTTTTTAAGAAACACCGAATAGCGTACAACGTGTTTATTATAAAATCCGGCAAAATATAATAAATCGATATACCTCATTACAATATACTATTTTATAGAGCAAAATTAAAGAGTATTTGCTCTTCAGTTTTGCGCAAGTAAACCATTATAAAACTCTTATAAAACTGTTTGTGTTATCCGGCTGCACACCCTAGTATTTTCTTACCGTCTGAAGTCGGCTTTTTATAGACGGGAGACATATGTATGTAGCTTGAATATGGTTTCTTCGTCTGAAAAGCCTGGAGTATTTTTGAACGTTGGGCTTTTCAGACGGTCTCGAAAAGGCTAGTGTGTTCAGGCTAAATATTCACATGCATAATCCAATAACGGATAATCTCAAATATTTATGGAATTGTATTTTGTCATAAGTTTGAAATTAAAAAATTACAACTCAGAAGGATAAAGTGGTATTGTGTTATTAAATTAAAAGTAAAGGAAAAAGTAGTGGTTTATTGACGAAAGGGGTGGGTCTATCCCCCCAATCCCCTCGCTCTGGCTACGCCAATGTGCTAATTTTAAATAACCATTTTTTCATTTCACAATATCAGTTTGACCATAAGCGTAGCCAGAACGAAATTTAGGGGGGGAGAGGCCCCATACAAAAAAAAATTCAAAACCAATAGTTTACTTACTAAAAAATTGTTTATTTTATTCAAATAAAAAACAAACAAAAAATTCAAAACCAATAACTTACTAAACAATTTTTTATTTTATTCAAAAAAATAACAAAAACAAATTGTTTATTTTAGCTTAAAATTATTGTAACCAATAGAGGTAAATATGTTGTAACTAACTGTTGTAACTGTTTAAAACTATTCGTCGATTTAAATTGTTAACTTTTTACTGAGCATGTTTATTTTTCGAGGAGGAAGCATCGAAAGCCTAACCCCGTCAGTGTGAGACTTTAACCCAAACCAAACTTCCTACAGTCATATACCGTTCCCCTCCCGGTACCACCGTCAAGGATTTCGTCGGGATTATAACACTGTGTGACTGATAAGGTTATCGATCTATTCTCTTCTTCTTATTTGGCGCTGTAACCGCCAAAGCGATTTTGGCCAACTGACGCCAATTGGAAATGCCAAGTGAAGCCAGAATACTTTCAGAGCTGGGGCGTCGGTGTCCATTCGAACGACATGGTCAAGCCAGTTGAGCCGCTGTATTTTAATTCGCCATATACCAGCACGGGCATGATGAGTGACTTATAGTGTGGTTTTCGTACGTCGAGAGAGGACTTTACTCCTGAATTGCCTACTCAGTCCAAAGCAGTACATACTTGTTGGCAAGAGCGTTACTGCGTTGGATTTCCATGTTGACAATATTATCGGTGTTAATGCTGGTTCCCAAGTAAACGAAATTCTCTACTTTCTCTCCAACTTGGAAAAGCCAGGACAGGCTTCGCGGTTTTTCTTACCGATGATATCAGGGTCATCGGCATAAGCCAGCAATTGTACGCTCTTGTAGTAAATTGTTCCTGAGCTGTTCAGTTCTGCAGATCTTATTATCTTCTCCAACATCAGATTAAAGAAGTCACATGAAAGAGAGTCGCCCTGTCTGAAACCCCGTCTGGTGGCGAACGGCAACAGAGCAGAGCTGGTGGTATTGCTCAACGTCACTGCCGTATGAGTTTTGAGGGGATATAGGAAACTCCTTTTAGTGCTGTCGAAAGCGGCTTTAAAGTCGACATATAGGTGGTGAGTACCGATCGTTTTCTTGCGGGTCCTTTGCAAGATTTGGCGTATTGTGAATACCTGGTCTATGGTAGACAATACATTCGATAAGACCTTGTAACCTATGCTTAGAAGGCTGATCCCGCGGTAGTTCGCACGCATGGCGGGGTCGCCTTTCTTGTGTATTGGGCAGAGCGCACTTGAATTCTAGTCGTCGGGCATGCACCTTATTACCTCCTTGCCATCGTAATTAAATAGCTCAGCTGACAGGCCGTCAGCTCAAGCAGCTTTGGCACTTTTCGTCATAGTCAGGCGCTGGGATATCGACTCCATCGTCATCGACTGGGACCTCGGGTTCGTCTTCTCCACTTCTTTCAGTGCTTCTGCCATTCAAAAGGGTGGAAAAATGTTCCCTCCATAATCTGAGTACGTTCTGGATCGGTCACTAGGTCGCCATGGTTGTTCCTACAAGAGTCTTGAAACCTTCCGTAAGTCGCTCAACTCTCTACTAAAAATTTCGGGTGTTTTTTCTGTCAGCCAGCATTTCAAGCATTTTCTCACACTCCTCATCGTACCAGTGATGAGCGGGAAATGTGGTTTCACTGATCGCGCAAGTCGATTTGTTGAAGAGTGCTCTCTGACAGCAGGTGCGGGGGTCGAGCGCAGAATCCATTGGCCGTATGTTTTGATTGAGCTTTTCGACGTTGAACTTTCCTTGCATTGTTGGGGGCCCTTTTTTGCTGATCCGAGGTTGGCTCGTATATTGGATGCATCAATATAGTAGTGCGAGTCGATATTTGGCCCTCGGAGTGTACGTATGTACATCTAAAACACTGGAAGCATGATTTCCGTCTATCGCAACATGCTCGATGTGGTTTCCCGTTTTTCGATCTGAAGACACCCATGTATAGGGTTCGAAATTTCAGACTTTGGTATCGATACTGAGTACTCATTCTGGCATCGAGCTCATGGTGTCGACACTCTAAAAGTATCAGGGAAAAAGTATCGATACTACTCAGTATCGGACTCATTAAAATACGTTTTTTGGGATACTAAAATTATTTTATTCTTCAATAGTATATCTAGTTATTTCCTGAAATTAAAACAATATAAATATAAATATAAAACAATATTTATTTCATTGCAGAACTTACTTTCACGTTAGAAGTAATTTTAATGTTAAATGTACATACATACATACAAATATATATATATATATCCGGAAACGTATCCGAAAATGGAAACAATTTCGTATAAAACCCTGATGTTTCATCCGTTTTCCGATTGAATTTTCGGACGTTTTTCAGATCAATTCTCCCACTAAAGTGTTCATCCGAAACGTATGTGCAGAAAACTATCGAAAATGGTTGAAAAACGGATGCGCTTTCGGCTATTTTCCTGAAATTTGTCTGATTAAATCTTTCGTTGAAAACGATTTCATTATGAACTTCACAGAAACTTTTTCATAGTTGCAGGAAACCAAACAAAAAATAATTTTAAGATTCAGCAATTATTTCAATTTGAATAAATAATTTTAATGTGTTGCTCCTGACGGAATTCGAACCTGGGACCTCCTGAAAGCTAACAAATAGTACCACACTTCTCTGCACACTCAGCTACTGGTGAATACGTATACATGTTTTCTAATGCTCAGTTTGAACAAATATTTTAAAATTATTGTTTTGAAATAAAATGATGACATTTTTCGGATACGAAAAACCATATATGTAATACTCCTATATTGGCAGTAAGAGCTAGTACCGTCAGAAAACACTACAGTACAGATATATCAATAAACACGTACGAAAGAAAAGGAACATATACGTTTATAAATAAACATGTACACGACACATATACAAAAACGGCACTCAAGTACACAATACATTGACAAAAACAGTACTAGACTGTCTCGCTCTGATTTCGGAATGCTTACACATTGAGAAGCTAGCTTACTGCCAATATAGAAGTATTACATATATGCGAAAAACGAACAAATATGAAAATCGTTTTCTGAATATTTCCGGATACGAAAAATGTTCGAAAACTGCAATTTCGGCAAAAAGTACGTTTCTCGGCTGGCTGGGTACCTTCACGAATTTCAAGTTTTATTAAGAAATTTTTGTAAACTTTTTGGGTATGCATTTTTGTAGCCTATTAAATTTTAGTACAATAATGTGCAAGTTTGGATTAAAAGTCAACGGTAGTAGGCTACACGTAAATGTGAAGAGGTTACAAAACTGCATACCCAAAAATTTTCTAAAAATTCTGCATTTTCGTGAACTTTGCGTAAAGTTTTATGGCCTTATTCATAAAAAATAAAAAAGGTTTGTAAACTGAAAAATGTCGTTTTATTAAGCTCTTTAAACCTACTTTATTTTTTATGAATAAGGCCATTAAACTTTAACTTATTTGGTTTATGATATGCAACAGACTACACGCAATTTCAGTTTATTTTAAGTGATGGACAAATTTGAATGATAGTAATCCATATAAGCAAAGAAAGCAATGGAAGAAAAAATTTAAAAAGTGTGTTTGTTAAAAAGTATTCGATACTAAGAGTACTTTGCAAAGTATCGAGTAAAATCACCAAATAAGGTATCGAGTATTAAAGTACTCATTTTTATACCCTCAGTATCGATACCTACTCAATATCGATAGTATCGTTCGAACTCTACCCATGTAGCTTGAAGGATCTTTTTATGCTAGAACCCAGTATTACATACTGCCAAGTTTCGGGTGCATACCCTAAAATCATAGTCCTTCCTATGTTTGCCGTGATCGTCATCAAAAGAAGGGGGTATCATCCGAGGCATGTGTTTTTTTTTTCATTGGGCAGGGTTCTAACGTGGCGGGACCCAAACCCAGAACACACGGGCCACTCCCAGTTGAATGGCAGTCAAAAGCTTTGTAGTACTGGGAAATGTACAAAACATAGTGGTCAAAAGCGAATATCTCAACTAAACCCTGATGTATTTTTTAAATTCATAGCTCTACATACCTGTATAGTAAACCAAATAGCCGGACCAGACGTTATTCAAAATAAAAAATGTAAAAAATAAACTTTTTTCTGCATACTCTGTAATATTCTTCCGCAATTTTGTAAGGTAAACTAACAATTTATAATCATTGCTTTCCAGCGAAATATCTTATCTTAAATTATACTCATAGATATGTATAAATATGAGGACGTATTGAACATTTTGAGTATGCAGATTTTTATGCTGGTATATTCATATTATGATTTTGTTTTGTCACATTTAAGAAGTAAACGTCTTGGCTGTTCACCCAACCGGTCTATATTTTTATCCATAATCTCAGATTGTACGCTTAAAAAAGGCGCAAACATAAAGACAAAGTAATAAACAATTGAACTATAAATTTATTTATAGTTTCCGTTCAATCCATTTTTTGCTCATTGTCGACTGCAGCCAGGTTTTTACCCTTTTTAAATGGAAGTGCTTTGAAGTTAAGGAGAACTGTGTGGAGATCTTTTCTAAAATCTGTGAAGCGGTAAATAATGAGATGCCCGCAGTAATAGAAGCTTTTCGGGTGCCTGTTAAGAATCATAATGGTAGCCAGCAGCGTGACAAAACTTCCTCGCCGATTGTTGTCAAGCTTTTCTCTTCTTATGCGCGCAGTCAGCTCTTTAAATCTGTAGCCGGCTTCTGCAAAGCAAAAAAGCGAGCTCTTAAGCTGAATGACTGTGCTATGGATGGTACTGCAAGTATACACATACACGAAAGCCTATCCAAAGCGAATCGTGAAATTATGCACTATGCAGCTCAACTTAGGCGCCAAAAACATCTGTCAGCTGTTTTCTCGATTCGCGGCCATGTGTTGGTTCGTAAAAGCGATGGTGAAATGGCTGTAAGAGTATTTGATAAGAAAGGTATAGATGAAATTGTCGGCACAACCTAAAAATTCAAACAACTCGTAAACTTTTCACGCGTTTGGTATATTATTGTCTAGATATAATGTTAGAGTTAAGCTTGTATTATTTTCTCTTCGCTCTTCTTCTGTTTCCTATTCTTTTTCGTGCTTTGCTTCTAATTCACATTCCTGCCGTGATTATTTGTAGCTTTATTTGTAGCTTTATTTGCTCTTTTATGGCTCATTCTTTTTCAGTTCAGTGCAAAATACTTACTTAACATGACTGTTAATAAAATATCTTGCGCTGACGGAAATCATAAGGTCATGTTAGATATTTTATGTAAGCAATCTGCCGGTCTTAACATAGTCCATTTTAACGCGCGCAGCCTATGTTCTGAAAAGATGGCCTATGTTAGGCATATTTTTGAGCAATCATCAATAGACATCATGTGTGTTTCCGAAACTTGGTTTAGCGACAATGCCTCTGAACTTCATTGTTGTATCGACAACTATAATGTTGTTCGGAATGATCGAATTAACAAACAGGGGGGTGGTGTGGCAATTTATCGTACGAAATCTCTCAATATTAAGCTCCTCGCTAAATCTGCTTACTCGGACACAGAATACTTGATTTCAGAGGTTTCTGGTAGTTCAACCAAAGTTTTAATTTCCTGTGTGTACAATCCACATAAATGTTATCCCTTAGACCGTTTCTTTTCTGAGTTGCCTGTGTTTCTTATTGAGTATGAGTCAACGACTCTAGTAGTATTAAGCTGCGTGATCATGTTTCAACAGCTGGACTAGTTGTTGTTAATGATACTATGCCTACCAGATATGCCAATAATTCTAGCCCCAGTCTTTTAGATTATTTTATTACTTCTGACCTAGCCCATATACGTACTTAAGTTTGACCAAATGTGTTTTATATCGGACCTCAATTTAATCTTGTACTGTTGATGTTGTGTTTAATTGTTAAGCTGCTGGTAGTGCTTTCTTGTATCGAGACTTTCGTTCCTTAGACAATAGTGCATTGTTTTTGGATTGTTCTTGTATTTGTTGGAATGATTGTTGGTATCTTGAGACAGTTGACAAGAAACTTGACTATCTTAACGATAATTTGACTGTCTTATTTGATAGGCATGTCCCTACACGCACTTCTAATATAATTAAGAAATCTTGTCCATGGTATACCAAAAAAGTAAGTTTCTTTATAAAGAAGCGCAACAAATGGCATGCCAAATGGAGAAGAACTGCTCGCAATGAAGCAACCGCTGCCATAAGGCAGGCAAAAAGATGGTATTACAGCCATAAACTGAATCCTTCACTTCCGTCTAAAGAGTTATGGCGAAACTTGAAGGGCTTGCGAATACACGGCGAAAAAAAAAATGAGACGTTCAAAATAGACCCTGATATCTTAAATGATTTTTTTTATTGGCTTGAGCAACCACTGCAACAGCTATAACCTTAACAAAATTGCTGTAAGTACCTCTTCCATTCATGATACTTTTGAATTTCAAGGAGTTAGTGAGTCTGATGTTTTAAAATCTATTATGGCTGTCAAGTCGAACGCGGTGGGAAATGATGGAATATCGTTAAAATTTGTAAAAATTGTGCTTCCCTTTGTTATAAGTCCTCTTACTCACATAATAAACCATTGTTTTGCGAGCGGCTGTTTTCCTGCAGCTTGGAAAAGAGCGATCATTTTTTCTGTTCCAAAGAAACTCCTTGCATCCGATCCTTCGGATTACAGACCTATTAGTATCATACCAGCATTTTCGAAGGTATGTGAAGCCTTAATGGCTGAGCAGATCTCGAAGTTTATTGAAGCTAACAACTTGCTTTCCCCACTATATTCGGGCTTTAGACAAAAGCACAGCTGTGCTACTGCTTGGTTAAAATTTTAGATGATATTCGAGTGCCGTTCGATAATGGTGCCTTAACTCTGCTCTGCCTCTTAGATTTTTCTAAGGCATTTGACTCGGTCAACCATACTTTACTCTGCTGGAAACTTAGGAACCTGTTTGCATTCTCTCATAGTTCCGTTAAGCTTTTACGTAGCTACCTTGTGGCAGAGTTCAGCAAGTTAAAAGAGAGAGATTGCTTCTTCACAGTTCAAATTTATAAATGTGGGTGTCCCTCAGGGATCAGTTCTTGGTCCTCTTTTATTTAGTATGTTTGTCAATGATGTGTTTTCTGTGTGTAAATATGTTAATGTGCATGCATATGCTGATGATATTCAGTTATACCTTTCTAATCGTATCGGTCTTGTTGAAGATTTATGTTATAAAGTAAATAGTGATCTGTCTAATATTCTGCGTTGGGCTGAGAAAAATGGTTTGAGTTTAAATGCTGCAAAGTCTTATGTTATGCCTATATGAAAAGGTTGGGTGGCCACCGATAACATACCATCATTATGGATTGGCACATCTGCTGTCAAAACCACTGATATAATGAGGAACTTGGGTTTTATTATAAATAACAAGTTAAGCTGTTCTGGCCATGTAAATAAGGCAGTTAGCAATGTATATGTCACTTTACGTAGGTTAGGAATCTCTGCATCATATACACCGCTAGAAACTCGGCGAAATCTTGCTTTGCAATTAATTTTACCCCACTTGACGTATTTTGAATTAGTTTATAGCGAACTTGTTTCGATTTCGGCGAAAAAGATCAATGTAGCATTCAATAATGTTACGAGATATGTATATGGTTTAAGTCGTTATGGTCACATATCGCCTTGGAGAGACAAAATTCTGGGATGTAGCATATTAAATTATTTAGCCGCGAGAAACTGCATATTCATGTTTAAATTGC
This sequence comes from Rhagoletis pomonella, assembly GCF_013731165.1. Classification (NCBI taxonomy): domain Eukaryota; kingdom Metazoa; phylum Arthropoda; class Insecta; order Diptera; family Tephritidae; genus Rhagoletis; species Rhagoletis pomonella. Next base: position 1,887 of record NW_023463370.1, on the reverse strand, counting down.
TAGTGTGGAAAGTTCCTAAATACTTGTATGAAAAGCTTCAACCAACCAAGTCACGGAGACATAACAGCTTGGTTATTCCTAAATATAACTATCTTACCTCGGGCCGAGTGTTTTTCGTTATTGCTGTAAGCAGCGTTGCCATTTTAGCCGTTTTCCGGCTAAATTTAGCCGGTTGCGATAGCAAACAGCCGGAAAAAATTCGATTTAGCCGGCAGCCGATTTGTTAGCCGTTTTGCAAAAAAAAATTAGCCGTTTTTAGCCGATTTTGCTCTTTGACTTATTTTATTAAAATTCAAATATACAAGTTTTTATTTTTACAAATTTAGTGCTCCAAAATCTATTAGAAATGGCTAGTCTTATCTCTGAGAAAATTTTCATGTCGGACTGTGTTATATAAAATTGAAAAACAATCAGATAGTGAGCCGATTTCAATGTTGTTTGTTTTAAGCGAGTGACCCAAATATACATAAACTGGGACGCGTCATTTTAGCAGATTAAAAAGTTACAAGTTTTGCTGAAATTTTGCAGAATTTTCATAATTTTTACACCAAGTGTGAAATCTGTTTGTAGTATATGTTGTTTGTTAAGTAACGAGTTACATATTCATAAAAAATAATAAATATTAAATAAACTAAAGAAAAATAGGCAAAACTTGCTTCAATTTTGCGTCCCAGTTTATATTTGGGAGAACGTAGCGGGAATTTTCTTCATAAAATTTTTGTTATGAATGTCTTAAATTTAAGTGTGAAGTTTTATTCGCTACACTTAGAAAATAAAAGAGCACGAATTTCGATGTGGAGCAAAACTCTCTGGGAAGACAATACATGGTGCAAACATACTTTTTAAATTTTATAAAATAAAACTGCAGTAGTTTTCATCTTATGTGGATAATTCTTGTGACAAATACATAGTTTCGTGCTTATATTTTTAGCAGCACCACATCTTTATCAGAGAATTCCGAGAATCCAAAAATCGGTACTGTTACAAGTTGCAGGCATCATTTTAACTCGACTTCTTTCCTGTCCCACGGATAATGGTACATCTTTCAGAGGTTTAAAGATATTTTGCGTCAGCAATTTGTTATCAACCTACGTACCCTACCTCGGAAAAGCAAAAAACTTTATATTTGAACGTTTGCTCAGGTGTACCGAATTCTGGCAGTTTGGAAACGCGCAACACTTTTAATATTTTGATCGAACTTCACTAACTTCAAATTTTTTTCTACTTGTGTTAAAAGTGAAGTGGTCGGCAACAACAGCGAATGTCAATAAATTAAACTACCTTCTGCTTTCACAGCTTTACGTGTTCATTTCTCAAAATATTGCCCTCCGACTAAGCAAAAGTGCCATACTCTCAGCTAATATAGCTATTTTGCGGGACAAAAATCTAATATTTATAAGAAGGCAAAATTGTTTAATAGAAAAGAAAACGCCATAAGTTTGTAATTTATCTCTGTTTTTATATTTAAGTAATACAAACATGACTTCTGATGTAAAGCTTAGCTACGTATAACGACAGTTTCCTTTGTTAAACAAAAATAAAGTTGTGTACAGCTTAGCTACGTATAAATAATCTTTATTAACCAAAAAAAATTCAACGGATTTACTAGTCTTTCTAATTGTAGTTTATGTATTTAAAAAAAATTTAATTCTGGTTGAAACATTTTAGCCGTTTTTAGCCGTTTTTTTTGTCCAATCTAGCCGGTCGCCCTGAAAAGTTCTGGCAACACTGGCTGTAAGACTGTGGAACTCGATTCCGGAAAGTGTCAAAGCTGGACTGAATGGGAGCAGCTTTAAAAGGGTAATTCTTCAATATTTTAGTGAAATTGATACTCTTTCTGCCTTTTGACTATAAATAATCCTGGCGGGAACCTATTTCTATATCTTT
>NW_023463369.1:0-14258 GCF_013731165.1 Rhagoletis pomonella | reverse complement strand
TTTTTCGTTGGACTTTCATTTTGTGTGCGCACACGTGCCAAACTATTGCGTCGCCAAGGCGCCTCTTCTTCAACAGGTTGGTTGTCTGTGGATGAATCAGTCGGTTGTTTAGATTTTTCATCTGTAATTGATTAAAGATATGCGTTAACTGTTAGGCCAATACTTCAAATACACTCCAACTAATAATAAAAAAGTAAAATATAATTCAATTTTGTATAAACAAATTAGAGTGGAACGCAACAGTAAAATAATAATTCTTTCGAGTTCCGCATAAACAACCAAATTATACCAAACAAAACGTAGGTTAACTATCAGTAGGATATAGGTCAACGAAATGCTAAAATAAAACTGTACTGAACTTAGCATGACTTAGCTTTTCAAAAGTCTAAATCATATGAATCGCAACAGTCCAAAAGTGGATGTCTTAAAATTGTCGTAAATAAAAAAGCAATTTCAACCACCAAACGAACATTTTCCAACATGCTACACCATTTCTATATTGCAGAAGTGCTTACGGAGTCAGCTCTCGTACGAAACCTGTTCAAACATTTAATTCTTTAACCATTCACACTTCTAATTGCAAATAGAAATGGTGCAGCTCCACATTATAAAACAAACACACAGACACACGCTTTTACAAAAGATACCTTCAGGTTCGGATAGGCTGGTCGAATGTGAGCTCTCTGTTGAGTCGGTGAGTTCAGAATCGGTTTCATCATATTCAGCTATACGCGCTAGATTATGGGCTTGATCCAGTTGATCACTACTATCGATCATTGGCAGTTCAATATCAGATATGGAAGCTGTTAGGCAAACATATGTGTTTACAAAAACGGAACCAACGATACGACACAATGGACACGATGAGCCAGGTTGAAGTTGATTGTTTCGGTAGTGGCACAAAAGGACAAATTGGGTGTTTGTTGCAACGAGAATTTACAGACATTCGGTTACAATTAGGAACAATGCAATACAAAATGTATAAAACTTTGGTATACTTATTTTATTTACAACAATCTCGTGTGGTAAATGCCACCGATAGTGTCGAAAGAATGAGTAAAAAAATAGATGCAAATGGCAGTGCTTTGTCGAACTTAATAGTGTGGAAAACATTGTCGAAATCGAAAATATGTATAATACAAAAATCTGAGAAATGGAAGCACGTGCACAATGGATTTAGCGACCGTGTGAACCTAATAGAAATGAACATAGAAAACAAAAAAACGGCAACAAACATTGGGATTTGGCAATAAGAAACAAAATTTGTGAAAGATAATCAGTTTAAGGCAATTTAAAAAATATCATAAATTAATTAGATATCTATATACATACATATGTTGTTTTTCTTAAATCTAATGCGTAGCTTAAGTAACGCAGCTATTATGCGTTCATACGTACCATTTGCCTGGTCCTTCGACTGATCCGACTTCACTTCCACTCGTATAATTTTAGTTGGTGTATTGTCAATGTGATTTTCAATTTTATCTGAGATTCTGTGGCAACAGAACAATGAGAAAAGAACAAAATTACAAAACATGCAGTGTTTACAAAATTAAAATGTGCAACCTGATTTGACTAGAAGGACGACGTTTGACACGTTTGTTGCTGGTGCTACGCAACTCCTCCAAGAATTTAGCCATTTTCCGATCGGCCACATCGATGCACGTCTGACCGGCATAATTGCGCACGTCCATATCGGCCATAGCATTGACGAGCATCTCGGCTGCCTCCTTTTGGCCCCAATGTGATGCAGCATGCAACGGCGTCCAGCCGTCATTGTCCTGTTTATCGACATTAGCACGTCCGGCGAGTAGTAAACTTATAACCTATCGGCAGCGATGGAATAGACGATAGAATTAAAAACAATTGAAAAGAAATATGAAAATAATCAATACCTTAGTATAACCCTTTGCGGCTGCAACATGCAACGCTGTGGCACCAGTTTTTGGATGCGGCCGATCCACTTCGGACGCATCACTGCGCAACCATTTTTTTGGCATCACTCAACATTAGCTGCTCCTCCGCCTGTCGCGCCTTCTCACAGTCGATATTGTGTTCAGTCATCACCTTTTGCATGAAATCCATCATCGGCAAATGTTGTATATCGACAGCCAAGTCCACGGCCAAGTCACCGTCGCTATTTACAGCGGCCGGATCGGCGTCATGCTCCACCAAATAGCGGGCTATGCTCACAAAGCTGCGCGAAATGAAAGGGAAAGCAAAAAAAAAACGAATAAAAATTAAAATGAGACAAAAAGAGAGTCGCGAATATATAACGCAAGTGCGTTCAAAATCGCGTTTGTTAATTTTGTTTGCCAAAAAATTGGGAAATTGAAGTGAAGAAGAAAATAATCATTTAATTTATTTCTTTTTAATCTCGCTTTCAAAGGCACTTTGCTTACTCACCCGCATGAGGCTGTGGCGTGTAGCGGCGTCCAACCTTCGTTATCTTGTCTGTTTATATCAGCGCCATGTTCGATTAGAAATTCAACCATTTCTAAGTTATCATCAATGCAAGCCTTAAATGAAAAAGAAGTAATAGTGGTAAGATTAAATAACTTTGCTGTTGATACATTAAAAGTAAATAATTACAATAAAAAGATAAAGGGGGAGATTTTTTTATAAAAGGTGAAAAAATTTTAAATAGACAATATCGATCATTTTATGCCACTTATATAAACTATTTTATCTCACTTTCTTATTCTCAGATTCTCCATCACATTCTCGGCTTTTATAATTATCGATAACGTTATCGAAGCAGTTATCGAAAATTTACAGCTCTCAAAGACCTCGTCGTCAATACAAGTTAGACAGCATTGGTCTTATATACTAAAATGTACAAGTTTCCCTCGATTGGAGTTTTCGGCTTACTGTAGTAGGGTACTGTAGGGTCTAGTAATTGCCCCTGATCATAGATAGGAAGCTGTTTAGGGATCGTAAAATCTTAAAAAAGTATTCCTTAAGAATTACAAAATATGTACTAAATACGTTGAAGAATTTTATCAAGTTTAGAAATGGAAAAACCGACGAAGAGCTATTAAATAGTTACATTCAAAATAAGAAACACACTAATTTTCACTTAACGTATAAGAAATTGGAATGAATTCAAACTAAATTTCACAAAAAAAAATTAATTCACGGAAAAAGTATTTATTGATAGAAGAATAGTAACAAAACAAATAAAAATAAACTACAATGCGATAAATTTAAACAGAAAAAATGAAATGGATTTTCAACAATATTGACGATGATATCATCGCTTCTTCCAGCCCGCGATAATTTGCTGAGCTGATTGTTGGGCGCAAGGTGGTTCGCTATGATGGAAGAGTAAGTACATATGTTTCGACGCTTCTTTCGCTAACATACGTACATTTGAATAACATAAAATCAAAAGCAAAATATTAGCGAAGGTGCAAAAACAATCATTGCTTTACATATATACTTATGAACATTAGACTGTACCAGAAAAAAAATTCGCCGCAGACCTTCGAACCTAAAGGCAATTTCGCAAAATAACATTTTTTCCCCCGAACGTAATAGTCTCCTTTTTATATTTTTTTTTGTCATATCTTTGGCATTTTTTTTGTTTGCTCCAAATATCATTGACCTGAAGTACTCCGTTCTAGTTCTTAAACACCAGATCACAGTTCTAATCACCCTAACGTACCAGCCTAATGTCAATAAATTAAAGCTTACCAAAAACTTTACTAGAGAAGAATTTCGATTATTCCAGTACAAAATTTTTTTTTTATTGTCCAGCTATAAATTCAACCAGGTGCTAATCGTTATTTTTTACGCAACATTTTTTATTTGAAACGGCCTCAAGCTCAATAAAATTGTTGAATATAATTGTCCAACAAAATTTGGGCACAAAAAATTGTTGCTTATAAGGTGGTACGTTCTAATGTACATATTCATGTATGTTTATTTGCGAGTGTTGGCTTTGCTTTCGCTCGCATTGTTTAAATTTTATGCCTCACATTTGATAACGGAAATTAGGAATAGAAGACAAAAGCAAAAAGCCATTAAAAATATTCTATTTTGACAAGCAATTCATTTTGATACGTCTTGAAAAAATTTTTATATGTTAATTTATGAAAGCGACGCAACTGAGTGCGGTTAGTGTTTGCCTTATCAATTTGCATACGTATGTATGTATGTATGTAGAAGATTTGTGTTAACACAACTGGAAGGCTATGGAATTTGATAAATTTATGAGGAATGCGATTAGGTGTTTAAGAAACTGCGCTACATTTATGTATAAATATTACTACATATATTTTATTCTTAATTTTTAAATTCAAATAACCGAATTATACGAATAGTAAAACAAAATATGGATAGAACTCTCAGCACTTATATTGACAAATAACCGCCTTTTTAACGGCTAAAATCTAAATAGAGTTCTTTTAGTTTATTGCCTTTGCTAAAAACAGAACGACATCATTGAATATACAAATATACATACATACATACTAACTACAATGAAGACTATGCTAACAGATGCCATAGATGAAGATTAAAACTTAAACAAAAAAAAAACTACAAAAGAATTTTAGCAAATAGAATTAAGTTCAAATAAAAAAAAAACGACTGGCAAAGTATGCAAACAAAAAGGCCGATGAACGCTCCAAATTTGCGCTGATATGCTGTGTATAAAAAGAGAGGATACACACATTTAAACAGCTGAAATTCCATGCGGGTCCCTAATATTTACTAAGCTCTATGTAGAAAAGTTCAATGTACATACAAACATCCATGCGGATGCCCATAGAAATGTGTGTTTATAGAACCAAAAGCGACACAAACGATTTGAAAGTTTGCACAATCTACACAAATGATGGCTGGATCATCTGGGAAAGCGATTAAGCTAACTATGTACATACTATATGTATGTATGTAGTTTGTATAAATGATATTTGAAATGAAAGGGATTGCACAACATTGGGTAGATGCCGTCAATGCAAATTCAAAAATGAATGCTCGCAAATTCAGCGCCTTTTAAGCTGAATAATTCCACGCAGCGAATATGTCAATGGGTCTGCAGGCGCATATTTGCATAAACTACAGAGACATGTAAATAGTACATACTACATACATATGTGAATACAGTGCCAGATTTAGTATCTATGGGCCCCTAGGCTCTTTATGTGGTGCGATTTGCCACTTCTCTACCTCGCTATGTTTGAGTTCCGGTCGCTTAAGAAAAAATTTTGCATTTGGAAGCAACAACAAAGTTAGCTAGCAAGGATGGCCAATAGCGAGTTTGGTTGTACCGCAATGAGTTCGTTCGTTTCGCTACTCGATAACTGTTGGCGAATCGATGACGGCTATTTTATAAAAATATATTTCACACTACGACAAAAAACATAAAAATAAAATCTCTGATCTTTGTTCAAAACTCAGGACAATTCAATAAATTCGCATACTAGTTTGCAACTTTCTAATCAGATTTTACAGAAAAATTGTAAGCATGCAGTTTTATAATCCATTCAATTTTAGTATAATAAAGTGAAAGTTTTTTAGCAATTTTTTCCAGATGGTGTTATTATTAATGTGTTTAAGCAACAGCGTGAAATAAGCCAAAAATGTCAGCCTATTTTTCGTCATGGACGTCCGTAGTCGGATTTTTATCAGCTGACCAACTGAGAAAGGTACATTCTTAATGCAAACAATCTCTGACGTTATAAACAAATAAAAGTTTATACATCCATATTTCTTTGTTAACCACTTCTTGATTTTTTTCATAGTCTGGTTGAAAATGAATGCAAAAATTTTTAAATTGTATAATTTCGTTGTCTAAATCGTCATCCACGCCGTATTCGTATATCTCAATCAATTTTGTACTCTCTGCTAACCCTAAACGTTCATGGACAAGTTTTAAGGCCTCAATCCTCTTTTTCAGTTTGCACCCAAGTGCGTCTATTACAGGTATGAAACTTTGGATCCGAAATTTATTCGATGGTTTTTTTTATGTCATCTAATTTTTAAAAATATTTTGTTTTATTTTTGCTGTACTTTCATTGTACCTTTTTTTATTTTTTTTTTATTCATTTACTTTTTTTATTAGTTATTATTATTTTAGAAAAAAAAAGTTATTGCTAAAAGGTGAACTGCATAGCGCTAAGACCTCCCCGTTACCAGCCGCAGGAGTGGCTGGTATGAACCTGATCCCTATGGCTATGCCGGTGGCACGCGTACTCTCTTTACCTGCCGCCGACTCAACGAATCGACATATTTTCCTTTGCTTACTAGCCTATAATGTGAATCCCCTTCCATTAGGGTATAAAACGAACTACATAAATATTTCTTTGTTTGACTCGCCTTCAGTGCCTGCTACGGTTCTTAAAGATTGTAAATATATAATTTTTCACTTTTTATAACTTTTTAATTCTTCATGTGGCACGGGCCTCCTTGTGGCGCAGGCCCCTAGGCTAGCGCCTAGTTAGCCTGTGCTTAAATCCGGCCCTGCATACATACATACATACATTTGTTTTACGTTCTAATCGTAGTATTAACCTATATTTTTTGACGATTTCGGAGTTTTAACCGATGTAATATACAAATAAAGGACTTTTCAATTGGGGCGGGTCGATGTTGGCAACTTGTTAGATGTGTCTGTTTAACCTATTATTTGTTATTCAGTCACTGATGCCATATGAATTTAGCTGAGCTGCGAGTGTAACTGAGGTCCAAGAAAGAACTTTCCTTGTTCCATAGTGCTCAAATCTACATATCGCACATTTGATGCAAGAGTGTCATAATCCAAAAAATCAAAGGCTAGAGAAAAACGGCTTTAAAGTTTTGAATTTACATATACATATTAGGGCTGTGCGATTAATTGATTACTCAAAATTTTAATTAATCATAAAGTAAATAACTCAATTATTCGATTAATTGGAAATTATGATTACTCAAAAGTTCAGTTACTCGAGTAATCAAGATTTTTGATTAACCAAAAACAAAAATATTTGAGTAAAATGCTTTATGATTAATCAAAATTTCGAATAAAATGAGTAATCAACATTTCAACTCTTTACATATGTATAAATTAGTTAAAGTTCCTTGATACTTTGAAAACAACGTTTCTGTTTTCAAAAATTAAAACAAAAATTTTTTTTCATACACAGAATGTAAAAAAGAAAATAAGCATTTTCCAAAGCAAACTCTATTACGAGCAAAATTATTTTTTTTGAGTAATCATATTTCAAGTAACTCGATTAATCATCGTTTTGAGTAATCAAAATCTTGATTACTCGAGTAATTGATTAACCGAATAATTGATTAACCAACTTGCTCGAGTAATCGAATAATCGCACAGCCCTAATACATATACATATGTATGTGGCCGTTGAATGTATTTGTTTGCGGTTTGTTATATAACAAGTGGAATTTGTAAAAACTGGCGCAGATTTTTGGAAATTTGGTTGCGAACGGTTTCGCAGATTTTTTTTCATAAGAAATTCATGTTTATATGGAAAAATGTGCAAAAATCCGTCATCAAAAAAGAGTATTATAAATCGCGCTTGAAACTTGCACTTCACTTCATTACACTAAAATTGTGTGGGCTACTAAACTGCATACTTAGAATTTTTCTAAAAAGTTTGTTGCGAAAATGTGTTGAATTTTCAACAAAGTTTGATTGTGGATTCATCTAGTGTATTGTATATAATTAGCAAGATTTTTGAGTTGGGTTGCCACCTGTTTAAAAGTTATAAGATCCGCACCATTCGTTGAATAAAAAAAATGTACCTCATTGTTGAAAGGGTATGGTCTCCGGATGTGCAATAAGCCTCAATTTAATTTTTTTTTTTAGTGGGGTTGCCACATATTTAAAAATTACTACCTTAGATATAATACACGAAGGCATTTTTTGGGTGTTAAATTAAAGGACGTGGCCTTCAAAAGTACAATATCATTTTAAACTTGCCACTAACTAGGTATAGTATGTATACTAATCAGGCTCAAGGACTGATCATCCAAATGGATCATTGTTGCCGATAGCGAACGAAAAACAAAAATTTGTTCAAGTTTAAAAGCTTAAGACTTTCTCTACTATTTGGAAAACTTCTTAAAATTTCCAAAGAAATTTCGAAAGGAAATACTGTTTTTCTTTTTAGGAATAAGGTGGGAGCGTAGCTGATAAAATTGGAGTGAGACAGAGTTCTTTTTACGGAACCTTTCATTATTGAATCATGTCTGCAATCATAATACGAAAAGTTAAAGAACCGTAGAAATTTAAAGTGAAGACAAAAATGTCTGCAACATTTACTATGTGGGGCGGATCGATGTTGAGAAGATATGTATCTATCATATTTTAATCTGTCAGTAATGTCCTGTCATCTAAGCGTTAAAATTTAGGTCTGATGTCACTGTAGAGTGGCATTTATAGTATATTCTTCCGTGATACTGTAGCAAGCCAAAAAAGCGAAATTAAATATCTAACCAAAACTATGCCCAAACGGCCGCGATAATCTTTTCAAAATTAATATTAAATTGAAAATGATTTTATTTTTCTTCCGACTATAGAGATTTCCCCGAATATACAAGAAAAACTCACAAGTAGCATAAAATTTCATGTAAACAGCGCTTTGACCACTCACGAGGCGGGCCGTATGAGTAACATAGCGTGTGTTTGGAAACGCTTTCAACGAAATCTCTTTTTCTTTATCGAATCTTCTTTACGCTTCAGTAATATTTACATCGTGGATTGCGTGATTTTTGTTGATTCGCATGACGCTGTTAGCTACGAAACGCTTTTTGTTTACATTCGCTTTTCAAAAACCTACACACATACTATGTACACATGAATGCACATACATATGTACATATTTACTAAACAATACTTAAGAGTATGTATGTATGTACATACTCATGGGCATGATTAAAAATATTCATAGGTATGTATGTATGTAGGTATGCGAGTATAATATGCTGCCTTTCTAGCACTTACACTTTTACTACTTAAAAATGCAGTTGCATTACTGGGCAGTGAGCGAGTATTGTACTTTTTAGTTGGTGTTGCCACACTGTTGTTGTTGTTATTGTTGTTGTTACTTCGTCGCAGACGCATTGGGTATGCATGCGCTTGAGTAACAAATGGGGTGAATAACACTTTATTTGATTAAACTTGCGCTAATAGTTTCTATTATTATGCTGAAAGCGACGCAGCAGCGTACAATTCTTAGCGCACTTGTTGTTGGTGCGCACAAAATGAACAAAGCAACAAAAGTGAAAAAAAAAACGAAAAACAAAATAAAATAATCAGAACCAAAAAAAAAAAAAAACAACGCACAAAAACACAATTGAAACCTAGAATACAATAAAAGTAAAAGTACAATCGCCAGCACTATTGCTACTGCCAATGCGACAATAAACCACGAAAAAATTAAGACTTTTGCATTCTTCAATGCATTTCAGCGTGGTTGCTTTGGACTCTAGCGACGACAATAGCGTTAGATGGACGACAAGACTCAGTCGTCGGAAGAAGCTTGAGAATTTTTCATTGAAAGCAAGAATTTCGCTATCACTAGCTGCTTTGTGCATATTTAAGTAAGTAAGTACGTACATAAGTATGTATTTACAAGTAATTAGTATGCCGAAAGGTAAATTCTACTTAATTACATCAATGAATTTGAATTTTATTTCGTTAGGCATCTGAAAGTCAACAAATAATTTTACTCTTATCATATGCATTTTCTTGGTGTCCTTATGCCAATTCATCAATAAAAAAAAAAAACTTACACAAATATAACATCAGAAACTTTACAAAACTTTAGAATTAAAACAAAAAATAATCTTAATTTGCAAATTTGATTCTTTTCTGTACTACCCTTCGAAGATTTATTATATTAATTGTTTAAGTCAAAATTTGCGCGATATTTTTTGAGCAAAGAAAAGGAGCGAATCATTGCATATACATACATATATTAAAAAAACCACGAAAAGTTATTACAAAAATTCTAAAAATTCCAAAATTTTGGGGTAAAAACTTTGAAAACCTCTAAACTTTTTTTGAAAACTACGAAATTTTTTTACACTCGGAAAAATTGTAAATATAGGAAAAAGGGAAAATACGAAAAAATTTAAATACTCAAACAATATTAAAACAACACACTAAAGAATTAAAAGAAAAATTAAAAAAAAAAAATTAAAACTAAAAAAATTTAAAAGCTTCGAAAACTTTTTAAACCCGGAAGTGGTTCACTCTTTTGAACCTGCCTGCGAGCTTGTTAGTCGAGACGACTAACGCCAACTTTGAATTTAAATAACAAACAAACAACAGTTTAAAGAGAAAATACATTTTATGATTTTTATTTCTTTATAATTTTTAAAACACATTAACAAAATATTAATAATAATAAATTGATGCTTATACAAATGTAAGTGTTTGGCGAGCTTCTCCTCCTATTTGTGGCGTGCGCCTTGATGTTGTCACACAAAGAGAAGGGACCTACAGTTTTACGCCTACTCCTAACGGCGATTATATTTTTACGAGAACCTGTTTTTCATGGCAGAAATACACTCGGAGGTTTGCCATTGCCCGCCGAGGGGCTCTGTTACTATAATAAACAAAAAGGTAAATAACTTCAGAGGTACGAAGCTAAACAGGATTGTTGTTAGTCGAATCGACTAACAAAGCACGTACAGGATTAAACTCAGAAAAAATTTAAAACCTCCGAGCAATTGATAACCTCCGAAAAAAATTGGAACTCCAAAAAACAAATCTAAAACCTCCAAAAAAAGTTCAAAAATTTCGAAAAAACCTCAAAACCTACGAAAAAATTTGAAAAAGTGTGAAAACCGCCGAAAACTTTTGAAAAACTCCGAAAAAACTTGAAACCTCGAAAATTTTTAAAACCCCATAAACTATTTTGAAAACACCGAACAAAAAGTGCGTTAATATTTTGAAAAGTTAAAAAACCCCAAAATAAATTTAAAAAAAAAACGAAAAAGTGTACAACTCCAATTAAAAACTGTGTAAAGCTGAGTAAAAGTTTTGAAAAACTCCGAATTTTGAAAACCTTCGAAAAAAGTTTGAAAAACTCCGCAAAATTTTGAAAAGCTAAAAGTTTAAAAACAACAAAAATGGAGAAATTAAAAAAATACAAATCCGAAATTTTATTGAAAATCTCCGAAATTTTTAGAAAACTCCGTAAAATTACCAACCATCATTTATTGCCATTGCCTTCAAAATGTAAGTTCCGCCTTAATGAACAGGAAAACATAATAGATCAAAGCAAATTACATGGCGATATACATACATATGTATGTATGTATGTATGTACACAATGTGCATATAAATACATACATACATATGTAGTACTTAAGTACATATTTATGTTCAACCAAGTCTGAGTGGGTGATCGCCATTTGACCGACTAGCCGTTTTGCGATTTCTTATTTCTTCAAAATAAATTGTTTGGCAAACATCCAGGTTTAAATCAAAAACATATTGCAATTTCAAAATTCACATTCTAGCAATTAATACTTAAGTATTCCAAAAATATGCTCTTATCTTGATTCGCATTCGCTGTGTAGCCACATACTGATTTTAATGTAAAATCAAATGAAAATGAAAAATTTCCTAAAAAATATTTTTTATTTCAAATGCACCCATGTGACTATGTATGTACATTAGAGTGGTCCAAACAAAATTTTTTCCAAGATAGGGTTTGGGGCACCTTCCAAAATTTTTCCTCTTGTCGAAAGAGGTGCTGATACCAAACTTTACGTTAGGTATATGTAAATTTAGAGGATGCTCATATTTTACTCTAGAAATATTGTGTACATATATAAAAAAAAATCGGTTAAGTAACCTAAAATATATTTCAAATTTAAATTATCTAAAAAAATACCACACGCTTCAGTTGTCATGGTAACAGTCGCTTTTTATAAAAATCACCAATATTTTTTCCAGTTTCATAGCGATCCAGTAGCGCATTTCAAGGCCATTGAGCCCCCTGTATTGGTTGCAGTAGAAAACTGAACGTTGGTATAGATGTTAAAAATGTCAAAAGGAAAAATGTAAGGTGGTGTCCCATTTTCTTGGATGAAATCTTTTTTCTCCATACAAAAATTGGACCACTCTAATGTATATCCATGCTGCGCAATTATTTCTATGAAAAATATAAATCGTTGATTTCAACTAAAAGGAAACAGTATACAACATTTTTCAAGTAGAATTTAAGCTTTTAAAATAAATTTTTTTCTAATTCAGAGAACAAGGAAGACTTTGCCTTTTCCATTACTTAATATCTAGAAATGCCATTTGTGAATCGATTAATCGAAGGTCAAATATGTATGTACATGAAAAACTTCACAAATTTTAGGTCCAAAAAATCGCCAAATTAATGTTTTCTAATTTGCCGGATCAAAATGGTAGTTAAATTGCTAAAAATATAATCTTATAAAAATGTAATTTTAAATGCACACATGTGACTTCTATACAGATTCGCAAAAATCTTACGTCATCAATGCAATTTGGCAAGAGACGAAATGTCAACGTCATGAAAAATATCAATCGTACGATGTCAGCAACAATAAAAGTAAAATAAAAAAACAAAAAAAAAACGAAAATAATGCAACCAAACAGTGGAATGTTGTTGAAAACTTCAGAAAAAATTGCACGAAAAAAGCAGTAAGAATGCAAGCAACACATCAGAGACAAATACAAAAGTATAAATAATAAAAAACAAAAACGAAATTCAGCGACAACAACAAAAGGCAAATCATACAACAAAGTTGCATTTTATGTATTTTTTGTGGCAATAAACAATTTGACAGGCTACGCATGATGCTACTGCCAGAATTGTTGCAACAGCGCTGACACATGCAACTCACACACACACACACGCAATCACATGCATACCCGCAAGTAAAATAACAAATATGTATGTATGGGCAAGTAAGAAGCCAAGTGCAACCATGGGCTGGAGAGGATGTGGGGACGCAGAGGAAGATAGCGAGCTATGAACTGCAATGAAACGCAATGCACGCACCGACGTACATACATATGTATTTCGCAATTCCCTGTACGGATGAAAATACAAACATACAAGCGTAACAGACATACACACACAAATGCATACAGAAGCAACAGCCAGCAAATGCTATGAGAGGGCGTGTGGGGAATATTTCTTGTTTTGTGCGTATTTTGGAATTGTGAATTATTGCTTGGATATGCCAATGGAAAAGTAATTTCGAAAAGAGTTTTTATTGAATCTGATTCTTTTGCTGGTTTTCTAAATAAATATACTTGCACAATAGCGCTGCGCTTGTATGGAAATCAAATGCACAATTGTTGTTACATACATACATACATACATACATGAGTTCGTAGTTGTTGGAAATGTTCGAATTCCATCAAATGTTTTGCGGTTTGGATGAAATTAAACATTTCAAATATTTTGTAATTTTACGATTTTCTCAAGGCATTTATTGTACGAATTCTGCAAATTAAAAATCTATTGAGTTAATAGATCTATAAATACGATTTTTAAACAAATCCATACAAATGTAAATAAGTCACGAGGAAATTTTTTGGTAACAAAAGAAAAAGGAAATTTCTGCAATCAGTTGCGCAGTTGAGTAAATACAATGGTCGAAATAATAATAGCCGCACTACATTTTGACAAGTTTTAATATATTATGTTTGTTGTTATTTAATATTGGTTATTGTTTTATCAAAATATAGTTCGTTCTTTAACATAACCCGTGTAAATCCAAGATTTAAACTTTGTGCAATATTAAAAAAAAAAAAATCAACAAACTTTTGTAAAAATGTCTAGCTTTTTAATTAGATTTCCTGGAGATTCTGAGTATGCAGTTTTGTAGCCCATTTTATTTATTTTAACGCTATTATCTACTATCGATGGTATGAGTAATTTGAGCATGTAGTGGTTTTTTATCGTTCCTTAGCGCTTGGAACAATCAAATTAAAATGTGTCACCTCGTTAGCCTTACTCTGAGTGGGAGTAAAGAAGGAAGTATAACAAAATAGCAATATTTTATATAAAAGCCGATGCAATATGCAGAGCATTACTACATACATACTACATACGTATGTATATAAGCATGTGTATATCCAGAACAATAGAGTACTGGCAGATCATGCATTTAGCTCAAGGAAGTGATGAAAGCACGGCAACAGCTAATCGTATATCATTTAAGCCAGTGATTCCCAAAGTGGTCCAGGGTAGACTCAACAGGGGTCCACGGGAGACTCAACAGGGGTGGTCCACGGGAGACTCAACAGG